>NC_057394.1:45982822-46119505 GCF_019320065.1 Cervus canadensis | reverse complement strand
AAACACTCTCCGACATAAATCACAGCAAGATCCTCTATGACCCACCTCCCAGAATATTGGAAATAAAAGCAAAACTAAACAAATGGGACCTAATGAAACTTAAAAGCTTTTGCACTACAAAGGGAACTATAAGTAAGGTGAAAAGACAGCCATCAGATTGGGAGAAAATAATAGCAAATGAAGAAACAGACAAAGGATTAATCTCAAAAATATACAAGCAACTCCTGCAGCTCAATTCCAGAAAAATAAATGACCCAATCAAAATGGGCTCATAAGGAAACTAACAGACATTTCTCCAAACGGTGTGTGGAGCATGTCGATGGTTCCGTGGCGAGCTTAGTTACATGATTTAGTATGATCTCTGTCGATTGTCGAGTTATCTACTAGAAATATTATCAGTCAGTCACACACTCACTGACGAGACTTATGATCAGAGGCATGGCAGTGGTTCGTTGCTGCATGCGTGTGGGATGAAAGATGCTCGGACCAGGTCACTGGGTGACGGAGTTGAAAAATAGGACCCTCTTACACTGGTGGGGTGGAATGCCAGCTAGTACAGGCCGCTATGGGGAAAAACAGTGGGAGATTCTTAAAAAAATGGGGAATAAACTGCCATATGACCAGCCAATCGCCACATTCTGGCATCACACTGAGGACAACCTAATCGTGAAAGAGACACAATGCATCCCATGTTAATTGCATCGCAGTGTTTATAAGCCAGGCTAATTGAGAAACACCTAGATCCACATCCAGCCAAGATGAATGCATATGAGGATAGCCGGTGGTACAGTATAACCAGTGGAATATTACTTCGAGTCCGTAAAAAGAATTCATGTTAACTGCAGTCCTAAATGAAGGATGAAACTGAGCCCTTATACGAGTGAAGGTAAGCCAGAAGGATAAGGACCATTACAGCATACTAACTAATATATATTGGAATTTAGAAAGATGTAACGATAACCCTATTAATGCAAAACAGAAACAAGAGACACAGAAAACAGAAACACAGACTTTGAACTCTGTCGGGAAAAATGTGAGGGTGGGATATTTCAAAAGAACAGCATGTATACTATCTATGGTGAAACAGATCCCCAGCCCAGGTGGGATGCATGAGACAAGTGCTCAGGCCTGGTGCACTGGGAAGACCCAGAGGAATCAGGTGGAGAGGGAGGTGGGAGGGGGGATTGGGATGGGGAATACGTGTAAATCTATGGCTGATTCATATCAATGTATGACAAAGCCCACTGAAATGTTGTGAAGTAATTAGCCTCCAACTAATAAAAAAAATTAAAATAAAATAAAATAAAGTTGACAGGTACCATAAGTAGTTGTCTTTAAGTATCTGAGAAAAGTGGCAAACCTGGATGTGAGTCAAAACAGTTTCTTAAGTACTACAGATAGAACCAAGGAAAAAAATACCTCATCAATTATATCTCTTCTTTTATATACATCCTTGAAAAGTTAAAGCAAAAATCAAATATTGGATTGTTGTGCTAAAAGGAAATTCAAATTTCTGGAAGAGTAAAATGCCATATGAATTCCCACATTGCACCTCATCTTTTAAGTATATATATTTTTAATCTCCATGTCATATTTGCCACTAGGTTTGGTGTTCCTCTCATTAAAAGGATATTCAGATGTTGTTGTTCAGTCGCTAAATCATGTCTGACTCTTTGCGACCCCATGAACTGCAGCATGCCCTGTCCTTCACTATCTCCCAGTAGATGTGTTTAAATCCAGTGAGAATCAAAGTAGGGTTAAAAAATTCACTGCTTAGATACTCTTAATGATTTCCATATTAAGTGTACTAATTTGATAAAACTTTGTTTTTAAGATTGGTGTCAGCACTTGAAAAAATGTTTTTCTAATATGCAGAGTTGATGTGAGAAAAGTATTCAAATAATCTTAAAAGCACACTTGTTGGTCAAAGATGACAAAGATGGGGTAGCATCTCCATGTGAAATCTCTAAATGTTCATTATCCTTCTTTGGGTGAGTCAAGAAGGACACAAATGAATGAATAGATATGCAATGGACATGTGGATTTATTTTGTCAATCTAGAAGCAGAGCCCTATATGTTCCTGATCTTTCATAGAGTAATAATTTTGAGTCAGGCAACATTTTTTGGAAACAAATATAACCTGTTAGATACTCTTTTACAGAAAGTTTATGTTCCTGTTGTATGTTAAATAACACATTAAGTTTATAGTGATATAAATATTAAAACTACTAGTAATATTATGTATAGTTTCCAGATTTAATAATGAAAACAATAATACATTGTCTCATGGATTGAAAATGTTTGTTTTATAACTGCATGGAGTGAATAAATAGGACAAAGTCAGCTGCTGCTTACGTTCAGAAAACCAGTGGTAACATGGATATTTATTGGCAAAAGGGTAAGTATTAAACAGACACGAAGTGAAATCTTTTTCTCTGTCACTTTCTGGGGAATACAGCACTATCTGCTGCATTTAAAGATTAGTCTTAAATGGAATACTTCTCACTGTGGTTATATACGCTGCTTCCTCTGAGACAAGGCTAGGAAAACCAGATAAAAACAGACAAAAATAATCTACTGACATTAGTAAACACGTGAAAGGAAAATGAATTGTGGCGACTGCATACTTTAACAATGGCTGTGTCAAATTTTCTACTTCAACTCTCTTACTTAAAGTAAGTCAAAGAAAGACAAATATGTGGCATCACTTATATGCGGAATCAAAAAAAAGGGTACAGATGAACTTATTTACAAAACAGGTGTAAAATCACAGATGTAGAAAACAAACTATGGTTACAAGGGGATAAGGTGAGGGGAGGGATAGATTGGGAGACTGGGATTGACATATATACACTACTATAGATAAAATAGATAGCTAATAAAAACCTGTTGTGTAGCAAAGGGAAATTGGAATTGATATATACACTATTATAGATAAAATAGATAACTAATAAGAATCTGTTGTGTAGGAAAGGGAACTCTCCTCTGTAATGGCCTATATAGGGAAAGAGTCTTAAAGAAAAAAGAATGGATTCATGTATGTGCATATATATATGCATATATATATTTGATTTGATATATGATATATATATATGATTTGATTGATATATATATATATATTTGATTCACTCTGCTGTATACCTGAAACTAAAACTACGTTGTAAATCAACTATACTTCAATAACAATTTTTAAAGAGAGCTGTTAAATAAAACAAACAAAATTATATTAAATGATTAAGACATTGCAGACCTGTAGTGTGCTTTTTTTTATGGTTCACTCTATTGTAATGGGATGCTTTCTTGGGACAAATATCAAAAAAAAAGAAAGTTCTTCAGAATTCTAATGTATCTTAAATTAAGGAATCTTTCCTTTTAATCTCTTGAGTCCTTTCCTGGCAAAATTACTGCTCAGTTTCAGAATGATACATGTCATTTCCAAACTATTCCTTCAATTATCTGGAATTAGCTTCTCATGTAAATATTTTTCTGAAGTAAAAAATATATGCTAAAGGTTAATTAGCATTGTGATTTTTTTGCAGTACAAGATCTAGCCCATGTGTAAAATCAAGAGCATTATAGAACTATATACCTTGTGTCTATCTAATGATTGTCAAACATCTAAAACTATTAAAGATTTTTTTTTTTCATTTGCTAGAGGTGATGCATCAAGTAAAGGGAAAAAGTAGGTTTCTGCGCAGTTTGAAAAAAAATAATATTTATTTTTAGAAATAAAAGGCAAAAAGGATTTAAAGTTTTTCATACACTGTAGATGTCCTTACATGAAGAAGGTAAATAAATATACTCATTTATGATGCTGTGCAAGGCATCAAATAAAGACTCCAGCTTACCCATTACTGGGCATTCTTAATTCTACTTTAATCAATATGCTGAAACTGGGAACTGCTATTATGTAAAATCTTCCTTAACCACTCCAGCCAGTTTAGCCTCTTACTGAACTATTTCAATAGCTTACTCTTTTAAAGAGCTTATTAAAAATAATCTCGGGATTGGGAATACATGTAAATCCATGGCTGATTCATATCAATGTATGACAAAACCCACTGGAAAAAAATAATAATAATTTAAAAAAATATATTTAATATGCTAAGTTACCATATTGTAGGATTGCATGTCCTAAATTCCAACAAAAGTAAGAAATGAAACTTTTATGTATATATATAGCTAAAAAAAAATAAATAAAAAAAATAAAAATAATCTCATGATGTCAAAATATACAGTGACCATCTCTACATCTGTTCTCATCTCCTTCCCTCAGGCATTTCCCTTCCCCCCAGGTTTTTCCCTTGATTTAACCAATTTTCATCTTTCCTCGCTAGCATTTCTGCAACACTTTTTCTCACCACTCCATATGCTTAGGAAGCCTTCCAGATTACACTCATCAAACTACTGCAGCCTCCTCCACATAGCCTCAAAAAGCAAGCTTCTCAGCCAAACATTCCAGTCATGACCTTTCACAAATCTCTATTTTTTCTATCTATGTTAAATTGTCTATTTCTTTTTCTCCCTCGGGGCCATCACACCTTATATCAGAAATTTATTATTAATCGATCACAAAAGGTTTCATAATTTATTTATTATAAAGCTTATGAATGAATGATTATCTTTAATCATAGCAACTCATTATGCCCTAATAACATAGTGAAGGTGATAACACTATTACCATATTAATAGAATGATCTCTGATTATTTTTAATGTCAGCTATAGTTGTTCCACTAAGGAGAAGATAAAATATGTGAAAACATATGTGTAAATCCTTATACAAAATGTGTTTTAGATTTAGATACACTTCTTTAAAACATACAAATCAATCTCAAATTATAAAGTAAGGAGAAGAAGCCAGAAATTCAAGGTCAAAAAAGTACTTTACATATTCGTGAACTGAATTTAGGTCACCTAAATCTTTTTGAAATTGTTCTCATTATGAATTTATGCCATGAACTAGGAATTAGCTCAATTGTATGCCATATTTTAAAAGTATTTGTCATATACTCATGTAGTCCTTCTTATTTCTTCACATGAAGATGGGCAATAAGCATAGAAGGTCTGTTTTTTCCCCCTGTGTGTAGTTCAACACACACAAGCCCTGGGGCAAGCCTTTTATATGTCTAACTTCAGTTTTCTCATTTAACAGAGACGGTAATGATTTCCCTGCTTACCCCACTTGTTTAAGATGTTTCAAGTATCAAATGAGATAACATAAAAACATCTTTATAAAAACTAAAAAATTAAACCAATAATAAGATATCACAGCTCACCTATTAGAATGGCCCAAATCTAACATAGAAGACTGGCAAGGTTGTGGAACAAGAGAGACTTTTATTCATCGCTGGTGGGACTACAAAAATGGTACAGCCACTTTGGAAGGCAGTTTGGCTGTTTCTTAAAAGGCTCAATATACTCTCACCATGAGATTCAGCTATTAGCATTTGCCCAAAGAATCTGGAAACACATGTCCTCACAAAAACCTCCTGAAGATTTTTATGGTAGCTTTACTAGCAATTGCCAAAACTTGGAAGCAAGATGTCCTTCAGTAGGAACTGAACTAAGATATCCTTCAGTAGGTGAATGGGTAAATAAATTGCTATATCCAGACATCAGAATATTATTCAGAACTAAAACCAAGTGAACTGTCATGCTATGAAGAGACATGGAGGAAACTTAAATGCATATTACCAAGTGAAAGTAGCCTGCCTGAAGAACCACATGCTAAATGATTCCAACTAGATGATGTTTGAGTAAAGGAAAACTATGGATACAGTAAGAAGGTCAGTGGTTGCCAGAGGCTGGAAGTTGGGCAGTTGGATGGGATGAACAGGTAGAGCACAGAGGATTTTTAGAGAGGTAGAAATACTTCATGTGATACTATCTATAATGATGGGCACATGTCTTATACTTTTGTCCAAACCCACAGAATGTACAACCCCAGGAATGAACCATAATGTAAACTACAGCCTTTGGGTGATTAAGATGCATCAATGCTTATTCATCAATTGCAGTAAATGTACCCCTTTGGTAGGGAACATTGATAATAGGTGAAGCTATGTACGTGTGGGGGTGGGGTATATGGGTAATCTCTGTATCTTCACCTCAGCGTGAGCTTAAAATTGCTCAATTTAAAAATAAATAAATAAAATTATTCACCTGCATAAGAAACAAGTGAGGAAAGATCTCAATGACCCAAATGACCACCATGGTATGATCACTCACCTAGAGTCAGACACCCTGGATTGTGAAGTCATGTGGGCCTTAGGAAGAATCACTATGGACAAAGCTAATGTGGGTGATAGAATTCCAGCTGAACTATTTCAAGTCCTAAAAGATGATGATGTTAAAGTGTTGCACTCAATATGCCAGTAAATTTGTTCTTCATTTGTTGTTGTTGTTGTTATTGTTTTTAATTTACTTAATATATTGAAGGATACTTGCTTTGCAGAATTCTGTTGTTTTCTGTCAAACCTCGGCATGAATTTGGAAAACTCAGCAGTGGCCGCAGGACTGGAAAAGGTCAATTTTCATTCCAATCTCAAAGAAAGGCAGTGCCAAAGAATGTTCAAACTACCACACAATTGTACTCATCTCACAGGCTAGTAAAGTAATGGTCAAAATTCTCCAAACTAGGCTTCAACAGTATGTGAACTGAGAACTTTCAGATGTTCAAGCTGGATTGAGAAAAGGCAGAGGAACCAGAGATCAAATTGCCAACATCAGAAGCTAAGATAAATGCAGTTTCATCTCAAAGCAATGGAGAAATTAAAATATTTCTTAAACTCAAGTTTGTTCTAAATGTCTATGAGTCTACGATATTTAGATAACAGCATAAGCTGCCTTCATAGTGAGGTGAACACTATTCACAAGGATTTTAGTACACTATGTCTTTTGCTGCAGAGTTGTGAGGACAATGCCATGTTCATAAATTCAGTGACATAGTCAATGGAATGTTCACAAATGAACTATGGTGAAGAGGTGAAAGAATGGCAAACAGTGTGAATATGAAAGGAAAGCTGGAATCTTTTCTGTTCTGAGTTGTTAGTTACTTAGAATCAGAAAATGTCAGCAAATAAAATGCAAAGGCATAAAGCCAAATGAATAAACTAATAAACTAAGTGGCCCATAGCCTGACCCCCAATATATGACTAAGTAAATATATCAAATGCAAACCTCACTGCCTAACTTACAGACCTAACTTATTGAAAGGAAAGGAACAAGGCAGGAAGGTTATCTCAAGAGCTTTTGATCTGACATTAGCAAAGTGAGGTTTAAAGTTTAAAGTATACTATAAATTCTCGAAGATGAGACAGATTCCGAGATATGTTAATTGAATATACAAGTTATACTCAAATAGTAGTGTGAATTTAAGCTCTCATAATACTAAAGAAAACAAAGATAATTTATTCTTATATATGTATGCTTATTAATTGATAGATGGGATTCTTTTTAGTGATATCAAGTTAATCAAGGTGTTTAAAGCTGCGTTGTCAAATATTGTTGCTGCTAGCAATAGGTGTCTATTTAAATTTAATATACCTTAAACAAAATTAAAAAATGATTTCCTCACTCACCCTAGTCACACTTAACAGTGCTCAGAACCATATGTGTCTATTGTATAGGTTAGCTAAGATAGAAAACATTTTCTTTTTTGAACAGCATTGCTTTAGTGTAACATAGTTTTCCCAAATATTGAGGCACAAATTCATGTTTCACAATTGATAGGGCCATCCAAACTCAGAGATAAGCTCAATATATAGTATAATAATAGCAAATGCAATATAAAAACAAAGAATACACATACAAATAAAATGTAACAACTTCTTTATAATAAATGCTATCAAAACTAAATCTAAATGTTTTGATATCAAAGATTTATTTTGATCATTTTATTTTTTACCTGTTAGACTTTATTACAGACTTACACATTTACAGGCTAGTGGGAGGTCATGGGGTGGTTGGGTGCCCCTTACATCCTGGGACACTGGCATATATTGCCGTTTTTAAGACTCGTGCCATTTACTAGTCTCTGTTCATTATCTTTGTAACCCTGGTATCCAGCAGGCATTCAGTACATGGTTGTGAAGTGAGGGAGATTCTCATCCAGTTCTAACAGGAAATCAGTCAGCATCTGCTTTAACACTTATGCTGGCAAGAGATTTGCCACCTCATAAGAGAAAGCATTCCATTTTTAACAACTTAGTTTGAAAGAAGTGTCTTCATTACAAGAAAATCCAAATTTACCTGCTTATATAACTCCCATTAATCCTACATTTTATCAGATAAAGTTTGAAAGAAGTTTCTTTCTTTTTCCAAGTATTTCCTTTGAAATACTTGCAGCTGACTGCCACACTTAACCTACCAACTCTCCTCATAAGGTATTATTTCCAGATATTTCTTGGTTCTTTTCTAACTTTGCGTCTCTCACAGAGCAATGTCCAGAACAATGTATTAACCACCAAGTGTTCTGATCAGCGCAGACGACTGTGGGGATTTCGTCCACAGTTCTGTGCAGTAAACTTCTATTCAGGATGCCCAAGGTTCCATTAGTTTTTCTTGGCATTCTCATCACAAGATGACTCATAGTCCACTTACAATCAGCTAGGAGTTCCTGTCTTTAAGATGAGGTGTCAAATCATGACTCCTTCGTCCTTGGTTCTTCTAGACGATTTCTTGTGTTTAAGAGGAAGACCTTATTTCACGTTGTTAACTTAAGCATGCTGTTTCCATTAGTCAAGATTTTCTAAGCTTTGATTGTGTCAATCATCTAATACATTAGCTATCAATTCACATTTACGTTGAGTGCAAATATGATAAGCATAACCTGTATGTGTACATCAAAATCATTGACAAAAATCATATCAGGGTAAATGCCCATATCATAACACCAGAGACTTCTTTCTAATATGATATTCACATCTACCATTTTTGATCACTTATGATAGTTTAACAACCACACATATATAACTCATAATAGCTCTTTAATATACTATCTCTGTTTTATAGAGAAAAATAGAAAATGTGAATGATTTCCTCAAAAGGAAACTGTGCCAGAGCTGAAATTCCAACTGGGATCTTTTCACTCTAAGTCTGCCTTTTATCACAAGGCATTCATTCCCCTCAAGTATAGCTGGATTCCCTTAGACCATAATACCTGGAACATGATTACCTCTTCTTTTCCCTAAAATATATCTAATAAAGACTATTGAAGCCATGCTGACATCACCAGTTTATTTCTATAGCATTCCAGTAAGCTGCCAACCTACTTCTTCAAAATTAAAAATGAAATCTTTTTGGCATACTTGCTTTTGTATGTATTTCTAAGTGATTGCATTTCTTTTCCTAATATTTTGCAACATACTCAATTTTCCATTCCATACTTTTCTATGGAGTGTCAAATCCACCATTTAAGCTTTTTTGAGTTTTAGACCTCCCCTACAACCCAAATCAAATGATATATGAAGTCACTTTTCATTTCCAACATTGTACTGCTAGCTTATAAAGTAGTAATAAATCGAAGTCACTAGAATTTGGGGCCTATAACTATGTTCATAGAGTAATCCTGTCAGGTAAAAGAATACTTTATCTTCAGCTTCAGTAGTATAATTGAGAAATCTAAATATGACTCCTTGGACCATAATTTTCTACATAGTACCAGATTGTGAACATCAGTTAAATACCCTCTGTTTCAAACTTTTTTGTTAAATAACGAGCATTGATTAATTTACTTTCTAGCAGTTGTTGCCAAAAAATCTTAGAAATATTTGTGTTTTGACCTAAAGTGACTAACATGGTATTTTTAATCAAAATTCTATTTTCACAGATATACACAGCATCAATTCTGAAAAAAAAAATGTCTATTCTAAACATCAACTATTAGATTGTGCTTCTTATATAATTCTGAAATGGGACATGTACATATTCTTGAGGCATAATTAGCTATACTTTCTTTTTTTAAGACTAAAAGTTAATTGAAAGTGTCTCTTGGAAAAAAATAGGCCTTAAGATAATCATACTGATAGCAACTATATTTTAGGTCTTGGTTATGTATCCAAAGTATGTGCATATATGTGCACTGTTAAGGTGTCTTTCTAGATCCAATTCTCCCTTTTTGCTTTTCTGCAATTATAATTACATACTCTTTAAAAGAAAAGGAAATAGAAAAGCAAACCTGCTTTAGATAGTCTTGCAAAGAAAAACTAGATTATCTCACACCTATAGAAGTTGTTCCAGGTCGATGATTCATGAAACTCTGATTAGAATTTCAGAACATCTAGATGCATAAAAACTAGAGGTGGTGTGATGATTATTACTCTCACATAATTTTCACTGCAGAAGAATCTAAAACATAATCTGTTGAAATGTGCAGTCTATCTGAAGTTTCTTGCATGCTGAGAATATCAAGCATGTGACGCATTTCTTTGATAGACCTAGGAAAAAAGTAGGGAGTTAAAACAGACTAAGCCACATTTTTCACACATGTCCAGCTTTCTTCTCCTGACTTCTCAGTCTGGGTCCCTTTTGATTCACTAGACTGATCCTAACATTTCCAGAGGATAATTAATAGGACTGTTTCAGACAGTGATGTTTCTGTTATTCTTCACCCCTCTTCTCCATTGTGCTTCAAGTCTTGGAGTGTGGCTGTTTATCAAAAAAATTTTTTAAAAAAGGAGGTGGCAGTCTATATTGAATTCTTATGTCTAAACAATAATAATCAGTGTCAGAATTACCGCCTCCTCCATCTGATTGTTTGACTGTCTTATCTATGCAGAGCACCACACAGTCCTGTCAGTCTTAGATATTGATCAAAGTGGGTCAAGTTGTCCAGATCTTTGACCATGCATGAGATCAGCTTTCTAATCATAGCCCTGTGGATTTGAAGTGCTTTTGGATGATTCTATGTGTTTTAGAATCTCCCTCCTTTTGAATGTGAAATTGTCATCTAACACTGCAGCATGATTCACTAGTCCTCAGCACAGAGAACTGTCAGGATTCTTTCAGAGATTACAATCATGTATATCACAAAGGATACACGATTGTGTTATTCATATGTGTAATCATCCATAGACTGACTAGAAATAACAGTGGTCTTATTATGCAAACAGCAGTCCATAATATGCAAATGAATATAAACAAAAGCAAACACAAACCTCCAGAATAATGTTTACTGATGTGTCCTTAAAAATCCCGTTTTTAAAGCTACATTTTTTCTGTCTTCTCATAAACGTTGAATAAGACAATAAATGAATGCACAGAAAAGTTTATGCTCTCTCTTTTGCATTTTTGAAAAGGGACCTCAATATAATCCTATTCAGATTATTTGATTTATATTCTCCCCAGGACATCACTGCCTCCTGGCATCATTATATGCTTGTGTAAGGTTTATATGGTGTCTCTTTTAATTGCTTAAACTAATCTATTCAAGGACTGAAATCTAATGCACACTGGAACAGGCAGCCCATAAATTCCATCCTTCAGATGTGTCCTTGAACATGTGTTTGTCCTGATGAAGAGCAGAAACAAAATAGGAATAACAAAATATGAGAAAAAGTGTTTTCCAATAATATATCCAAAATAACTTCAAAGGCCAGAAGATATTTTAGTTAAAAGGAATAAAAATAAACTGCTCCTTAGCCATTCATGTTTCGTAAAGAATCATTCTAACTACATTACATTTGAGACTTCAGGCTACTCTTAAACAATAGTGTGCTATACAAAAGATGATACTGGATCATTAAACATGATCTTAAGACAATTGATGTAATATAACTTTTATTTTAAGTATATTTGCATTATATTTGCAACTAAGTGCAAACATTCTTAACACCTAGGAAGAAAACTAAATTATGATGCATATTTATTTTCTAACCTTGTTTATGCTGATCCACATAATGATTATGGAGAGGTCCACCTGAGTATATTGCTAACACACACGGACACACACACACACACACACATCCCTTGCAACACAAGAAGTCAAAATACTTGCATAAGGTTAGGGGCTTCCCAGGTGGCACTAGTGGTAAAGAACCACCCTGCCAGTGCAGGAGAATTAAGAGATGTCGGTTTGATTCCTGGGTTGGAAAGATCCCCTGGAGGAGGGCTCAGCAAACAAGACCAGTATTCTTGCCTGGAGAAACACCATGGATGAAGGAGCCTGGTGGGCTATGGTCCCTAGGGTTACAAAGAGTTGGATAGCAATTTAGCACACATGCACACACGGACTGAAGAGACTTACACACACACACACACACACAGTTAATTCTTAGAATTGCTAAAATGTGTTCAAAATCTCGATTCTCCTCCATCTTAAACAGACCGGTCATGTTTTCCTGCTAAATACATAAGAATCATCACAGACCCAAAGACTGGTAGGAGAATGACAGACAATTGCTATAAAACCCAGAAAAAAAATAACAAATTTTTCCAAAATACTGTCCACATACAATGCCTATTCTTTTTGTGGGTCTTTGTTTACCTTTTACTATAATCTTGTGTTAGATCCTGAAGGCAAACATGGAAATGGCTTATGTCGCACAAATTAAATTTTTGCAGCCTTTCCTCTGCTTAAGAAATTACTGCTGCTACTCTGCATCAGGCATATGTGCAATACTTACTTTTCCTCAATATTCTACAGCGTAGTTTGCAACGAGTCCTAAAATCACTTTGTGGCCTAGTTGTTGAGAAACACAGCTATTTCCAAAAATATCCTTCTGAAATCCTGGTTCACTGTCTCATTTATTTTTCACAAGAATGTTTTGACATCATTCTGATCTCCATTACATTGATATAAAAATTCAAAATCTGGTTTTAGCAAACAAAATGCCTCAAGATCAGCATGAGTCACTGGTAGTTATAAAAGACACTTAAGCTTTATGACTCATTCTTGTCCTTACCATCCTTTCTTTAAAACAGTAAAATTAGACAAGAAAATAAAGCTCATTAGAAGATTGGTCACTATCTTTTCTTTGTCCACACTTTATATAAAAATGTTCACCCAGCACCTGGTGAAAAAACAAGTGGCCTTGGAGAACTTCCCTATTGTTCATGTAGTATGTCCATCTCCTTACCAACTAATATGCTCTCTAACACTACTGGCTGTAACTATCCGCTTAAACCGCTCTTTTCTTCCCTCGAATTCAGGTTCTTGTTCAGTGAATTGTGGTAACATCAGGGGAATCAGCCTTTTGGGTAGCTCCATGTTTTGTTCTTTCTTGTGGCTTCCCCATGGCATAATAATCCTCACATCCATCTCTATTTCTAATTACCTTCACTCATGTACTAAAAACTATAGTATCTTTTTAAATTCTCCACAGGTCTTTTACAAATTCAAAGGTTTATCTTTAACTTTTTACCCCTTCTTATGAAGAAAGCTGAGGGCTGAAAAATCGATGCTTTTTGAACTGCGGTGTTGGCGAAGACTCTTGAGAGTCCCTTGGACTGCAAGGAGATCCAACCAGTCCATCCTTAAGGAGATCAGTCCTGGGTGTTCATTGGAAGGACTGATGCTGAAGCTGAAACTCCAGTACTTTGGCCACCTCATGTGAAGAGTTGACTCATTGGAAAAGACCCTGATGCTGGGAGGGATTGGGGGCAGGAGGAGAAGGGGATGACAGAGGACGAGATGGCTGGATGGCATCACCGACTCGATGGCCATGGGTTTGAGTAAATTGTGGGAGTTGGTGATGGACAGGGAGGCCTGGTGTGCTGCAATTCATGGGGTTGCAAAGAATCGGACACGACTGAGCGACTGAACTGAACTGAACTTGATGATGTAAGCTTGTTACAAGCAAGAACAAAAGCAAGCTTCCGAGTAGCAAGACACCGCATCATGACTATTTTATTTAAAAAATTGCTCATGAGATTGGCATATGTTCCACAGTCAGCTACAAAAAAGAGAAACTACTTGAGAGGCATAAGGTGGAGCAGTGGAAGAAGTGGTCAGACATATTGGAGGTCCTCACAGGGAAATGAAGAGGTGACAGGATGGTTATCTAGAGCAGTGGTTTCAAACTATGTTGATCATATATCTCACAGTTTAAAAAATAACAGACAATGCAATATCTGATTTTAAATATATTTTACCTATTCATTTTTTGATCATCAGTTAATTTAGAAAATATAGTGTATTTGATATAAAGCTTATTCTAGGAATAGACATGTCATTTCCTTGATATTTGCTGCATCTACTTTTATGTTCAATTGGCAAGTTTGTACTTGGTCCATTTGAAAGTGGACACATGAGGATTGCTGATCATGTGTATGTGCACACTAAGTCACTTCAGTCATGTCCGACTCTTTGGGACTCTACTGACTGTAGTCCACCAAGGATACAGGGATCTAGTCCATGGGATTCTCCAGGCAAGAATACCGGAGTGGGTTGCCACGCCTTTCTCCAGGGGATCGTCCCTGACCCAGGGATGGAACCCTT
Organism: Cervus canadensis; assembly: GCF_019320065.1. Lineage (NCBI taxonomy): Eukaryota > Metazoa > Chordata > Mammalia > Artiodactyla > Cervidae > Cervus > Cervus canadensis. The sequence continues at coordinate 46,105,066 of NC_057394.1, read as the reverse complement.
GTCTTTTGCACTGACAGGCAGGTTCTTTACCACTAGCACCACCTAGGAAGCCTGAGGATTACTTTAACTGTAAGAGAATAATATAACTATTATTCTATGGAACAGAAGTGTGGAAACTAGTGCACGATACATTACAGTGAATTCAAATGTGTGATTAAAGAAACTACTGTTGATTTTTCCACGTTATGGTTCTCCTACTTTTCCTCAGGTTGCCTCAAAAAGGTGACCTTGGTGATGTGGGTGACCTTAGTGATGTGGAGTCTCAATCCATACATTAAATTTTAGAAGATTAAACTTTATTTTCTTCGAGAAAAAATAAACTTTGATTCTAATACTTTTCCCACACTATAATTCGTCATTTCAACTACTCTTGGGTGACTGTGCTTCCCACTTTGGAGACCACTGATATACAGGCACAGCTATGAGGGATGATAAAGAAAACCTTATTTCTAGTTTCCCTAAGCCAGCCCCACTCTCTTCCTCCGTGTCTACTCACAACCCCTTTCATAAGGCCATCCTGACGCCTGCCTTTTTCAACTTCCTGCTCTAACCTCCAGGCTTGAGATGAGGGAGGCTTGACTCATCTGTACAGATATTAAGTTAGAGAAGAAACAGGGAAATTATCATCCAGAATGAAGGGAAAAACAGTCTTGGCATCCCATTTGAACTCCTGAAAGCATTTTTCCACATAACAGTAATACATTTGTAACATTCTGTAAGCCTTTTTCTTTAGATAATTTATGCACAAATTGTTTGTGGGCCAGCCTATTCACCTAACCTCTTAAAATACATTGTTTCAGTGGTAAAATGGCTTTCTAATTTTAAATAATTGACCTTAACAACACATTTTGGAAACAAAACCCATTCATAAATGACAAATTGCACATGTAGAGATTTTTCAGCTCTTATGCCGTCTAGAGTCTGAAGGACTTCTAAAGTGAAATTTTACATTGTGAGGTTTAATTATGAGTGACTGAACACACAGCGCAGGGTGAACTATTCACCTTATCTGCAACAGTGTTGTGACATAACCTGGTTTAAATAAGACAGTTTTAACCACATAGTAGTTAAATGACTTTTTATATGACACTAATAAAAGCCTGTCTGATGTTAGATACGCTTAGGCTTTTACTCTTTTGTTTATTTTGAGAATATTAATCATTGTACTAAACTAATAAAAGAAAATTGTGGGTTTAAAATTTCCATTATAAAGTCGGTATCTTTTTCCATGAACCAGCATGATCAATCTCACTCTATCCTCATGGAGTTTATAACGAGCAAAAGAGGCATGAGATAAGTGAGGCTACAGAAAGTAGGGTATGAATTACCTCAAATTACTGAACCATAGCCATCAGAATTATTTCTGATACCATGAAGCTTTCTTGGTTGAAGAGATATAAATAAAATATAAATTTGGGGGAGAGAGAGAAACAGGCAATCCATTCTAATGTCAAATTATCTCAATATAATTTTTTAGGGTAAGAATTAATAATAACTGCTGGCGCTGACTCAATATTCATTGTTAGACATAGTGTGTGCTAACACACTACAGTAACATCTGACTCTTTGTGACCCGATGGACTGTAACCCACTAGGCTTCCCCGTCCATGGGATTATCCAGGCAAGAATATTGGAGTGGTCTGCTATTTCCCCCTCCAAGGGATCATCCCTGACCCAGGGGTCAAATCCATGTCTCCTGCACTGGCGGGAGGGTTGTTCACCACTAGTGCTACCTGTATGGAGTTAGCAAAAATTATCTTATTCTGTGGATAGGAAAACAAAAGCTCAGATAAGTTAAGTAGCTTGCCCAGGGACATGTAGCAAGCTGAGCATGTTTCAACCACTATGTTGATATGGGAAAACTATTGTTTAGGAAACTGAAAGCTATTTCTGAGAAGTGGGAACAATTTTAGTCAATGCTGAATGTTTTACTTAGAGCAATGATAAAGGTGGAAAGTAGGTAGGTGAAAGAAGGGACAAAGAAATTAAAGAATCACTCAACAGGCACTTTTACACTTATTAATGTTCTCATTCAGCAAACCTTTATCAAATTCACACTATGTGCCAGGAACTGAAACAAAAATGATGCACTTGACCTTGTGGGGATCCTCGTAGAGGAAAGGAAATAGAAATAATTACAATAAGCCATGGTAAGAGGAAATGTATTTATATACCAAGTACTATGATATCATCTCCCTCCAAAAGCAACTTTACAGTGTATAAAAAGTAGTATATTTCTAAGTGAAATTGTGTGGAAGGGCAACTCAGTCATCAGTGAGATATAGTTAATCACATGAATTAGTCTCTAAGAGGTGAGTTTTTGCTACATTTTTTAAAAAAAGAATGAGCATTTGAGATTGTAAGAGAAAAAGGAAGTGTTGAGGGAAAAAAAAAAAAAAAACATTTCTTTTAAAAGATAGGGCATTCACAAAGTGAGACAGGAGATATTCTACTTGCTTTTGGGGGAAATATGCAAAGTGACTATTACCCACTGTCTATGTCAATCAATCTACTGGATATTTTTCAATCTTAAAATCCACCTACAAGAAAACTGTATTTCAGTTATAAGCAATTGTTTTTCTCCTTTTTTTAAACATTGGAAGAAATTTTAAACATTGGAAGAAAGCATGTTGACTATTCATCTTAAAGCATTAGCAGAAAGAAATGTGTAGATGATATAGTACTCATTTATAGAATGGTCAATCTAAAGAACAATCAAACTAGAGATGCTTTTAAAGTTCCACTCTGTGGCTCTTCTATGCGTCTAATTTGAGAAAGCCTTTATAGACCCTTTGGCTAAAACATTTCCCTCTATGAAATCTCTCAGTGCCAGAAATATTACCAGCAAAATAATTCCTTGAGTTTCAAATGATTTCTGATTTCATAAATAAACTGTAGATTCCCCCAGTCAAGAAACACACCTTATTCCCATGTATACAGTATTTTACTGGAGATGGCAATTAAATAAACCCAACAAACCTCAAGACCAATGTGGACAATAGGAATCAATATTTTAGGCAAGGCTAAGTTTGGGGACAAATTCCAACCTTAAGGGGTAGCCCAAAGCAATACAAACTGTCATTTTTCATTTGTATGACCTTTAGCCATTCCAAGAGATGACATTTTTATCTGTAGTCAAATAAGAGAAGCAGAACAAATATGATGCTCTGAAAAGAGTTTATTTTACCTTTGTTTCTACCTGTAGATCTAACTCACTGTCATGTTTTTTTTTTTTCCCTTGAAATTCTTGAAGATAAAGAAAAAAATCTAAAATAAGACTTCTCATTTGGAAATTTGAAATTCAGTTTTCATTTTTCCTTTCCATTTAAATACTCCCCAAATTCTGAAAAGCAGACATTGGCCCCCAAACTCCACTGACCCAAACAGGTAATTTGCCATGTTTAAATTATTTGGGGGGAGTATCATTTTCCTTTATTCATTGGAAACTATGATAGACTAGGAGTGTGTCATTTTATTTCTGATTCTATTAATAAGTTTCTGAGATCATTATACTTCCCCTTAGGCAACAATTAATATTTCATTCTTAAATAGTATACCTCTCTGTATATCTTCATAGTATATATTAGCTGTATGCTTGACAAACTGGAGGATCTTGTCTAATTTTCATAGGAGGAAGGAAAATCTGGCTTGCTTGGTGTTGAGAGGACAGTGACGACAGCCTAGATGCCAATTTCACAAGCCCTGCAGCCTGAGTCATAGGCTCTACTTTGAACGTCAGCATATGGCTGGAGAATCATACCAGCAGGAAAGCGTGGCGGTGCCCAGATCACAGCTGCAGGCACACAAATAAAGTTTTAATGCTGGTACCATATCCCTCTTTCTCATCAACAACAAAAAGGATGACTACTTAAGATTCTGTTGTCTTAAAGGCTTTATTAAGTTATTGCTCAAGGTAGAAAAGGGATATTATTGTCTACATATGTTTGCCAGGATCATGCAGCTTCTCTATTCTGGCTTTCCTAGCAGGTGTCTCTTTAAGTACTTATTCTAAATGGAACACAACTGGGAGACATCAGAAAGGGCGCTGTTGACAACTGTCATAGCAGGTTCCAGCTTGACTGGTAGGCGAGCAGAAGGTCTCTCTCTAGAGTACTTCAGATCATCCTAATAGCAGCATCATTTCCACCAGGAAACCAGCTCCTACCAGAAAGGAGTGCTGGGAAATAGTGCTTCTGGTGAAATCTGAATTCCTTATTGGAAATGGGCCATGCCACCAGATTTCCTACAGAAAACATCTATGGTGAAATTTTAAAAATCCTGATTTTAAAGGCAAAATTGCAGTTTTTGAAGAAAGCACCTAATCCAGATAGATGTCAATAATGTTAAGTGAAAATATGCTAAATTAATCTTTGTTCATTCCTGTTGAACCGTTAATGTAATCTAAATCTTTTCATAACATAAATAGAATGAAAACCTCAAGCTGTCCAACTTTTTTATTAAACTAACATATTAAAGACTAACCTATCAAATATAAGGAAGATGATTTAGGTGTATACATTCAAATATTTGACATTTTAAGTTTTTGTCTTTTATTATTATTTTCATTAGTTTTGAATTTCTGCTGTTGCTGTTATCAACCACAGAGAAAGGGAACTTATTTTCAGGTTCTGAAATATGAGTCAATTTAAATAATTTTCAGGTAAAGCTGGTAAGATATTTTGGTAAGGTTTCTCTGCAAATCAACAATGAGGGAAAAAAATATGGATTTTCTTCCTACTCGGGATTATCCATCTGCAAAATAAAAGCTACTGTAATTTCTGAATGATTATAAGAAAATAGATACCATTACCTACCATATTATATTACAAATTTCTGAAAGGCGTCTATTATTTATAAAGCAAATTTTATCATGAAATATTAGCATATGTTCCATTTAATTTTCCACATATGTATAAAAGTGAATCATAGATAAGACACCCATACATATATAACTGTTTTCTTAATTTAAGCTATTATTTTCGATGAGGATATATATGTAAGGCTATTTAAGCTCTAAGGGTCAAAACACCATATATATTTGTATTTATAAAAGTTACATAAAATTATATTTTACTTTTATAGTAAAATTACATTTTACTCAACATCCATATTTGGTTAGCAAAGAATGACCTTTGTTTGGTTGGTTTTGGCTATTTGCTACATGTTGTAAATGTTGAATTGATACTAAATGTCCAATCAGAGCAAAGAGATTGAAATCTACTAAAAACATAAAACTACAAACCTTGGAAATTTTACTGTCTGTAAAATTTCAGTTCATTCATTCGCTCAGTCAGTGTCCAACTCTTTGCTACCCCATGGACTGCAGCATGCCAGGCTTCCCTGTCCAACACCAACTCCCGGAGCTTACTCAAACTCATGTTCAGTGATGCCATCCAATCATCTCATGCTCTGTCGTCCACTTCTTGCTTCTTCAATCTTTCCCACAATCAGGGTCTTTTCAAATGAGTCAGCTCTTCACATCAGGTAGCCAAAGTATTGGAGTTTCAGCTTCAACATCTGTCCTTCCAATGAACACGCAGGACTGATCTCCTTTAGGATGGACTGATTGGATCTCCTTGCAGTCCAAGGGACTCTCAAGAGTCTTCTCCCAACACCACAGGTCAAAAACATCAATTCGTCAGTGCTCAGCTTTCTTTATAGTCCAACTCTCACATCCATACATGACCACTGAAAAACCATAGCTTTGAGTAGACGGACCTTTGTTTGCAAAGTAACGTCCCTAATTTTTAATACGCTGTCTAGGTTGGTCACAGCTTTTCTTCCAAGGAGCAAGTGCCTTTTAATTTCACGGCTGCAGTCACTATCTGGGGTGATTTTGGAGCCCCCAAAATTAAAGTCTCTCACTGTTTCCATTTTTCCCCATATCTTTGCCACAAAGTGATGACACCAGAATCCATTATCTCAGTTTTAAGCCAACTTTTTCACTCTTCTCTTTCACTTTCATCAAGAGGCTCTTTAGTTTTTCTTTGCTTTCTGGTATAAGTGTGCTGTCATCTACACATCTGAGGTTATTGATATTTATCCCAACAATCTTGATTCCAGCTTGTTCTTCATCCAGTTCAGCATTTCTCATGAGGTACTCTGCATAAAAGTTAAATATGCAGGGTGACAATATACAGCCTTGACATAGTCCTTGCCCAATTTGGAAGCAATTTGTTGTTCCATGTCCATTTCTAACTGTTGCTTCTTCACCTGCATACAGATTTCTCAGGAGGCAGGTCAGGTGGTCTGGTATTCCAATCATTTTAAGAATTTTCCACAGTTTGTGGTGATACACACTGTCAAAGGCTTTGGCATAGTCAATAAAACTGAAGTAGACCTTTTTCTGGAACTCTCTCACTTTTTCAATGATTCAACAGATGTTGGTAATTTGATCTCTCCTTCCTCTGACATCTAAATCCAGCTTGAACATCTGGAAGTTCATAGTTCACATACTGTTGAAGCCTGGCTTGGAGAATTTTGAGCATTACTTTACTAGTGTGTGAGAAGAGTGCAATTGTGCAGTAGTTTGAGCATTCTTTGGCATTGTTTATCTTTGGGATTGGAATGAAAACTGACCTTTTCCAGTCCTGTGGCCCTTCTGAGTTTTCCAAATTTGCTGGCATATTGAGTGCAGCACTTTCACAGCATCATCTTCCAGGATTTGAAATAGCTCAACTGGAATTCCATCACCTCCACTAGCTTTGTTCATATTGATACTTCTTAAGGCCCACTTGACTTCACATTCCAGGATGTCTGGCTCTAGGTTGGTGATCACACCATAATGATTATCTGGGTCATGAAGATCTTTTCTGTATAGCTCTTCTGTGTATTCTTGCCATCTCTTCTTAATATCTTCTGCTTCTGTTAGGTTCATACCATTTCTGTCTTTATTGAGCCCATCTTTTCATGAAATGTTCCCTTGGTATCTTAACTTTGTTGAAGAAATATATAGTCTTTCCCATTCTATTGTTTTCCTCTATTGCTTTGCACTGATCACTGAGGAAGGCTTTCTTATCTATCCTTGCTATTTTTTGGAACTCTGAATTCAAATGGGTATATCTTTCCTTTTCTCCTTTGCCTTTTGCCTCTATTTTTTTTTACAGCTATTTTTAAGGCCTCCTCAGACAACCATTTTGCTTTCCTGTATCTCTTTTTCTTGGGGATGGTCTTGATCCCTGCCTCCTGTACAATGTCACAAACCTCCATCCATAGTTCTTCAGGCACTCTGTACATAAGATCTTATCCCTTGAATCAATTTCTCACTTCCACTGTATAATTGTAAGGGATATGATTTAGGTCATACCTGAATGGTCTAGTGGTTTTCCCTAATTTCTTCAATTTAAGTCTGAATTTGGCAATAAGGAGTTCATGATCTGAGCCACAGTCAGCTCCTCGTCTTTTTTTTTTTTTTTCCGCTGACTGTATAGAGCTTCTCCATCTTTGGCTGCAAAGAATACAATCAATTTGATTTTGCTATTGACCATCTAGTGATGTCCATGTGTAGAGTCTTCTCTTGTGTTGTTGGAGGAGTGTGTTTGCTATGACCAGTGCATGCTCTTGGCAAAACTCTGTTAGCCTTTGCCTTGCTTCATTCTGTACTCCAAGGCCAAATTTGCCTGTTATTCCGGGTGTTTCTTGACTTCCTACTTTTGCATCCCAGTCCCCTGTAATGAAAAGGACATCTTTTTTGGGTGTTAGTTCTAGAAGGTCATGTAGGTCTTCATAGAACTGATCGACTTCAGCTTCTTCAGCATTACTGGTCAGGGCACAGACTTGGATTACTGTGATATTGAATGGTTTGCCTTGGAAATGAACAGAGATTATTCTGTCATTTTCAAGTACTGCATTTTGAACACTTTTGTTGCCTATGATGACTAGTCCATTTCTTCTAAGGGATTCTTGCCCACATTAGTAGATATAATGGTCATCTGAGTTAAATTCACCCATCCAGTCCATTTTAGTTCACTGACTCCTAAAATGTAAATGTTCACTCTTGCCATTTCCTGTTTGACCACGTCCAATTTGCCTTGATTCATGGACCTAACATTCCAGGTTTCTATGCAATATTGTTCTTTACAGCATCGGACTTGACTTCCATCACCAGTCACATCCACAGCTGGGTGTTGTTTTTGATTTGCCTCCATCTCTTCATTTTTTTCTGAAGTTATTTTTCCGCTGATCTCAAGTAGCATATTGGGTACCTACCGACCTGGGGAGTTCATCTTTCAGTGTCTTATCTTTTGCCTTTTCATACTGTTCATGGGATTCTCAAGGCAAGAATACTGAAGTGGTTTGTCAATCCCTTCACCAGTGGACCAGGTTTTGTCAGAACTCTCCACCATGACCCGTTCGTCTTGTGTGGCCATATAAGGCATGGCTCATAGTTTCATTGAGTTAGACAAAGCTGTGGTCCATGTCATCAGATTGGTTAGTTTGCTGTGGTTGTGGTTTTCATTCTGTCTGCCCTCTGATGGAGAAAGATAAGAGGCTTACGGAAGCTTCCTGATGGGAGAGACTGACTGAGGGGGAAACTGGGTCTTGTTCTGATGGGTGGGGCCATGCTCAGTAAGTCTTTAATCCAATTTTTTTGTTGATGGGTGGGGCAGTGTTCTCTCCCTGTTATTTGACCTGAGGCCAAACTATGATGGAGGTAATGGGGATAATGGCAGCCTCCTTCAAAGAAATCCCATGCATTCACTGCTGCATTCAGTGCCCCCAAACCTGCAGTAGGCCCCCGCCAACCCACGCCTCTGCTGGAGACTTCTGGACACTCATGAGCAAGCCTGGGTCAGTCTTGTGGAGTTTCACTGCTCCTTTCAATCTATAGACTTATAATCTATGTAAAAATGGACCTTAGGTAAATTTTCTTAGCGTTATGTCCTTTTCTGACTTATGTAAAGTAATTCCTCTGTGTGGATTCCAGTGAAAAAGTAAGACTTCACATCCCAATTAAATCATTGAGAAAATAAAAACTATTTGGCAGAAACTTTCTTGTATTGTATACAAGAAATCTCTATGTTTACATGGGTTTTAAGTCTCTTTTCCATCATTTAACTCATTAATAATGGTGGACATATCTTCTTTACTATCAAAAACTGATATAACGATCTTTTTGGAACCAAGTCCCACCTCCAAGCCTTCTTAAACACTTCTTTCCTCTGAATCTTAAGCATCCTTCTCTTAATCATTATTCTAACATCATACAGACATTCCACAATGACTCTCATTTTAAAACAGACACAACCAATTGTTTTTCACTCCACATTTCCGTCAAATTATTTTCTGCTTTTTTTCTCTTAATCATGTTCAAAGGTCTTGCAAGAATCACTTGTTTTTCTAACTAGATTCCCACCCTTATAATGACAAAAACTACATATCTGAGACTACCAATAATCTTCATGTCTCTCAAATCAGATGGGTAATTTTCAGGGCTCCTTTCACACAATTAACCATAATATACTTGAATTTCTACCATCACCTTCCCTTCCCGCTCCCCTCACTTTCTCTCTCTCTCTCTTTTCTTTTTTTTTTTTTTTAACCACCTCCTAGTTATTTTTTCCTACCCCTCGACCTGGCTCAGGTTCAATCTCTGGGTCTGGCAGATGCCCTGGAGAAGGAAATGGCAACCCACTCAAGTACTCTTGCCTGGAAAATTTCATGGACAGAGGAGCCTGGTAGGCTACAGTCCATGGAGTCACAAAGAGTCAGACACAACTGAGCGACTTCTCTTTCTTTCCTTTCTTTCAACCTGTCTCTCTTTGATTTTCTTTCCTATCTCATTTTGTTTGTTTGTCTGTTTGTTTTTTCTATTAACTGCTGACTGTCTACTGAAGACTTAACAGCTCAGCTTGGAGTACTTCTTTCATTTTTCCCAAAAGGTGATATCTTCTATTCATGTCTCTTTAGCACCACTTATTTGACAGGATATCCACATTAATATAAACCCTAGATATCATACTGCATCACAACACTATATATATTATACTGTGTGTATATATATATATATATATATATATACACACACACACATATAGATTTAACACTATATATTTATCAGTTCAGTTCACTCACTCAGTCATGTCCAACTCTTTGAGACCCCACGGACTGCAACACGCCAGGCCTCCCTGTCCATCACCAACTCCCGGAGTTTACTCAAACTCATGCCCATTGAGTCAGTGATGCCGTACAACTATCTCATCCTCTATCATCCCCTTCTCCGGCCACCTCCTATCTTTCCCAGCATCAGGGTCTTTTCAAATGAGTCAGTTCTTCTCATCAGGTAGCCAAAGTATTGGAGTTTCAGCTTCAACATCAGTCCTTCCAATGAATATTCAGGACTGATTTCCTTTAGGACAGACTGGTTGGATGTCCTTGCTGTCTAAGGGATGCTCAAGAGTCTTCTCCAACATCACAGTTAAAAAGGATCAATTCTTCAGTGCTCAGTTTCTTTATAGTCCAACTCTCACATCCACACATGACCACTGGGAAAAACCATAGCCTTTACCAGGCAGACCTTTGTTGCCAAAGTAATGTCTCTGCTTTTTAATATGCTGTCTAGTTGGTCATAACTTTTCTTCCAAGGAGTAAGCGTCTTTTAATTTCATGGCTGCAATCACCATCTGCAGTGATTTTGGAGCCCCCAGAAATAAAGTCTGACACTGTTTCCCCATCTATTTGCCCTGAAGTGATGGGACCAGATGCCATGATCTTTGTTTTCTGAATGTTGAGCTTTAAGCCAACTTTTTCACTCTCCTCTTTCTCTTTCATCAAAAGGCTCTAGTTCTTCTTCACTTTCTGCCATAAGGGTGGTGTCATCTACGTATCTGAGGTTATTGATATTTCTCCTGGCAATCTTGATTCCAGCTTGTGCTTCATCCAGCCCAGCGTTTCTCATGATGTACTCTGCATATAAATTAAATAAGCAGGGTGGCAATATACAGCCTTGACATACTCCTTTTCCTATTTGGAACCAGTCTGTTTTTCCATGTCCAGTTCTAACTGTTGCTTCCTGACCTGCATACAGGTTTCTCCAGAGGCAGATCAGGTGGTCTGGTATTCCCATCTCTTTCAGAATTTTCCACAGTTTATTGTGATCCACACAGTCAAAGGCTTTGGCTTTGTGTGTATGTGTATTCTGGAAGAGGGCATGGCAACCCACTCCAGTATTCCTGCCTGGAGAATTCCCATGGACAGAGAAGCCTGAGGGCAACAGTCCTTAGGGTCAAAAAGAGTCAGACACGACTGAAGTGACTTAACACAGACACACATATATGTGTGTGTGTGGGGGGGGGGCGGGGAGTCCCTAGTTGCTCAAACAGTAAAGAATCTGCCTTCAATGCAGGAGTCCCAAGCTCAATCCCAGGGTTGGGTAGATTCCCTGGAAAAGGGCATGGCAACCCAGTCCATTATTCTTGCTTGAAGAATTATGGACTGATGAGCCTGTCCATGGGATCACAAATAGTTGGATATGACTGAATGACTAACACTTTCACTTTCACATATATATATATACACCTACACACATGCATCTTTACATTTATCATCTGCTTATCTTAACTTCCTTTCCTTCTAACACTGTATTTTTAATCTCATTTTTCCATCTCAAGAAATTACAATGCTATTGATACAGTTGCCTATGCTGCCAAACTGGGAGGCATTCTTACATTATCATCTCTCTCACCAGCCTCATCTAATTGATCAAGAAGTGATCTTAGTCACATCACACATACACACACACATACACCCTCCATCTCCACAATCCAAGTTCAAGTTCACCTCATATAAAACCATCAGGGTAATCCTATAAAAGTATAAGAGGATCATACAATTTATATGAAAGATTTTTAATTTAAAATAAAGATTTATTACCCTGGCCAACATATTTTTATAAAGTTTAACCATTTCAGTTACTGTCCTGTGTTCTTGAATTTTCTATTAGTCTTCTTTCTATAGAACTTCTTTTCTCCTATAAAACAACTTTTCTGATTTGCTCTAAATGAAGTTCCATTATCCTTTCTCATCACCTCTATTTTTCCATCACAACCTTATCATAATCTGTCATCATATATTCTTTGTGTCCTCACTTACTTCAAACTTTATCAATCAGTAAATTTTAAGAATAATAAAAATCATTTTTATGCATATTTATGTGAAGTTATACTCCCTTTTAACTTTATATTATGTCCCTTACTTAATACTTGGCACTAAGTAGGTATTTAATACATGTTTGCCAAATAAACAAATATTTTAGCAAAGCCCTTTCAGCAGTAAAGACCATTAGGGTGAAATTCAGTATAAACCTGGAACAAAATAAACAAATAAGGCATAAAAACACAAATGTGAATTCCAAGCTGTTTTATAAGCTATATTGGTTCCATCATAGTCAGCCTTTGTACCATGCTTATTAAAGTAAGCTCCATGTGTTTTGCTGTTAACAGTCTATTTTAAACATGTGCAATGTGCTAGGTGTTATATCTATTAACAGGATATAGCAGAATATATAAAGTACTGACCTTAAGATATTTTCAGAATAGAGTAAAATAAGGCTAAGACATAAAAAAAAGATTAAAATCATAAGTTATACACAAATATATATTTGAGAAAGATTTACTTTCTCTTTATCATTATTATAATTACTTACTTTAAAAACTGATCCATTCCAACTTATTGATTTCTTATCTCTTATTAAAAATCCTATTAATTCTACAATTTCTTATAGGGAACTGGGATGCAAAAGTAGGAAGTTAAGATATACCTGGAGTAACAGGCAAATTTGGCCTTGGAATATGGAATGAAGCAGGGCAAAGGCTAACAGAGTTTTGCCAGGAGAACAAACTGGTCATAGCAAACACCCTGTCCCAACAACACAAGAGAAGACTCTCTACATATGGACATCACCAGATGGTCAACACCAAAATCAGATTGATTATATTCTTTATAGCCAAAGATGGAGAAGTTCTATACAGTCAGGAAAAATAAGACCGGGAGCTGACTGTGGCTCAGATCATGAACTCCTTATTGCCAAACTCAGACTTAAATTGAAGAAAGTAGGGAAAACCACTAGACAATGCAGGTATGCCCTATATCAAATCCCTTAGGATCAAATCCCTTGTATTATACAGTGGAAGTGAGAAATAGAATTAAGGAACTAGATCTGATAGAGTCCTTAATGTACTAAGGACAGAGGTTCGTGACACTGTACAGGAGACAGGAATCAAGACAATTCCCAAGAAAAAGAAATGTAAAAAAACAAAATGGCTGTTCGAGGAGCCTTACAAATAGCTGTGAAGAGAAGTGAAAAGCAAAGGAGAAAAGGAAAGATACACCCATTTGAATGTAGAGTTTCTGAGAACAGTAAAGAGAGATAAGAAAGCCTTCCTCAGTGATCAGTGCAAAAAATAGAGGCAAACAATATAATGGGAAAGACTAGTGATCCATTAAAGAATATTAGAGATACCATGGGAATATTTCATGCAAAGATGGGCTCAATAAGGGACAGAAATGGTATGGACCTAACAGAAGCAGAAGAGATTAAGAAGAGGTGGGAAGAATACACAGAAGAACTGTACAACAAAATTCTTCACAACCCAGATAATCACAATACTGTGATCACTCACCTAGAGCAAGACATCTTGGAATGTGACGTCAAGTGGGCCTTAGGAAGCACCACTATGAGCAAAGCTAGTGGATGTGATGGAATTCCAGTGGAGCTATTTCAAATCTTAAAAGGTAATGCTGTGAAAGTGCTGCACTCAATATGGCAGCAAATTTGGAAAACTCAGAAGTGGCCACAGGACTGGAAAACGTCAGGTTTCATTCCAATCCCAAAGAAAGACAAAGCCAAAGAATGCTCAAACTACCACACAATAGCACTCATCTCACACACTAATAAAGTAATTTTCAAAAGTCTCCAAGCCAGGCTTTAGCAATATGTGAACCTTGAACTTCCAGATGTTCAAGCTAGTTTTACAAAAGGCAGAGGAACCAGAGATCAAATTGTCAACATCTGCTGGATCATCGAAAAAGCAAGAGAGTTCCAGAAAAATATCTATTTCTGCATTATTGACTATGCCAAAGCCTTTAACTGTGTAGATCACAATAAACTGTGGAAAATTCTGAAAGAGATGGGAATACCAGACCACCTGATCTGCCTCTTGAGAAACCTGTATGCAGGTCAGGAAGCAACAGTTAGAACTGGACATGGAACAACAGACTGGTTCCAAATAAGAAAAGGAGTATGTCAAAGCTGTATGTTGTCACCCTGCTTATTTAACATATATGGACAGTACATCATGAGAAATGCTGGGCTGGATAAAGCACAAGATCAAATGAAGATTGCAGGGAGAAAAATCAATAACCTCAGATATGCAGATGACACCACCCTTATGGCAGAAAGTGAAGAAGTACTAAAGATTCTCTTGATGAAAGTGATAGAGGAGAGTGAAAAAGTTGACTTAAAGCTCAACCTTCAGAAAACAAAGATCACGGCATCCGGTCCCATCACTTCATCGGAAATAGATGGGGAAACAATGGCAACAGTGGCAGACTTTATTTTTGGGGGGCTCCAAAATCACTGCAGATGGTGACTGCAGCCATGAAATTAAAAGACACTTACTCCCTGGAAGGAAATTTATGACCAACCTAGACAGCATATTAAAAAGCAGAGACATTACTTTACCAACAAAGGTCTGTCTAGTCAAGGCTATTGTTTTCCCCATAGTCATGTATGGATGTAAGAGTTGGACTAGAAAGAAAGCTGAGTTCCAAAGAATTGATGTTTTTGAACTATGGTGTTGGAGAAGACTCTTGAGAGTCCCTAGGACAGCAAGGAGATCCAACCAATTCATCCTAAAGGAAATCAGTCCTGAATATTCATTGGAAGGACTGACTGAAGCTGAAACTCCAATACTTTGAGCACCTGATGTGAAGAGCTGACTCATTTGAAAAGACCCTGATGCTGGGAAAGATTGAATGCAGGAGGAGAAGGGGACAACAGAGGATGAGATGGTTCGATGGCATCACCGACTCAATGGGCATGAGTTTGAGTAAACTCCGGGAGTTGGTGATGGACAGGGAGCCCTGGCATGCTGTGGTCCATAGGGTGGCAGAGTTGGACATGACTGAGTGCCTCTACTAAAGTGAACTGACAAAAAAAAAAAAAAAATGCCTGGTTTTAATTTTTTAATAAAATTCCTGGTATTCTCTAAATTACAGCTTTGTACTTACTGAATGCAATATGTGTCCATCTAGTTTCTTGATTTGTCATTATGCTAATTTATGATATAGATCATATGATTTAGATAAGATTCATAGTGGAAAATTTGCCCAATAGTAACTTATTTGCCAGTAATAATAAGAAATTTCTCATATTAACTCCTTTAAAAGATATATTTTCCCATAGAGTGTGCTCCCAAAATACATCAAAAATCCAGAAATACACAAGATATATTAAAGTCGGCATGAGTATTAGGATATAAAAGTACATTATAATTCAATATTTAGTCATAAATATAGGATTGAGGTATATATCTCTTTTCTACTCTGGTTGCTGCTGCTGCTAAGTCACTTCAGTCGTGTCCGACTCTGTGCAACCCCATAGACGGCAGCCCACCAGACTCTGCCATCCCTGGGATTCTCCAGGCAAGAACACTGGAGTGGATTGTCATTTCCTTCTCCAATGCATGAAAGTGAAAAGTGAAAGTGAAGTCACTCAGTTGTGTCTGACTCTTCGCAACCCCACGGACTGCAACCTACCAGGCTCCTCTGTCCATGGGATTTTCCAGGCAAGAGTACTGGAGTGGGTTTCCATTGTCTTCTCCCCTACTCTGGTTAAGTTGGTTAAATATATGAAAGCTGTCTTCCAGGACTGTCTGTGCCCAAGGTCTCTTGGAAGGAGAACCAGACTGTCTACTTACCCGTCTACCTACTCCTCAGAAATGTCTTAGATTATCTTTACCACCTCTATCACAACTGGTCTGCTCTGAGCACCACTCCACCAAACCCTGCCTTGTAAAGAAACAGTGATTCTGTAGGCTTTAAGCAGAAAATCTGAAAAAAAAAAACAAAAAACAAAAACACACTTGAAATTCTGCAATGTCCCTCACAGTATTTCTTTCTTAATTTCAAACAAGAAGTACTCTATAAGCTGTTTTTTATTAATAACAATGTTAACTGCTGATCTTCATGTGCATTTAGATACATTCCATTGAATGTTTGATTTTTTGAAAAGTGAAATTTTCATTGAGACTTTAAAAAGTTGATAAAGTTAACAGAGGATAAAAAGTAGTTTATTGGGAAAAAAAAGAAACAAACTTATTCATGTTTATCAATTAAGAGTTCTCTAAAATTTCTGAAAAAGGAGTCGTTCACCTAGAGGGGTGGGGTCCCACTCAATGAAGCACGCGGTTGGAAACAAATGATTTTACTGTTTTTTTCAGCTCTTTTTCCTCAACTTTAGGTTCATGGAGATATTTTGTGCATGTAACTAGTCAAGTAAGGTAAATTCAACTTTTTTTCTTTCTTGCATACAGCAAATCGTGTGGGAGCTTTATACTCGTCTTTTGCTTTCCTGAAGTGAGCAGTTCTCTCTTCACATAATTGCTTTTAAATTAGATGGTATGAAGATCATAACTTTGAAGTCAGGTAGGTATGACTTTACAACTTCTTGGTAAAATTTACCAGTTTCCTCAGTTTTAAAATGGCAGCAATATCTGCCTAATGGGCTGTTGAAAGGTTTAAGTCAGATCTTAGATGCTCTCAAAAATTATTCACTCGTTTATCCAGGATTTACCGCATAGTAGTCATTATGCTGTTTCTGTCTCTTATTTTCAGTTTTTCACATGGATAAATAGTCCTAATGCCTAAGTAGAAGAATGTACATCTGTTCACAACATCTAGCATGCTTCAATTTCTTTATTGATATTCAAGAGTGATTTCCAAAATGGGTGTTAAGAGACTTTTTTTTTTAGCCAATGGGTACTTGCAACTTTGTAGTACATGACCAACTATACTTCATAGATACTGATAGATTGCTGTGGTTGTGTGTGTCTACATGTAAATATAAAATGCTAGTTTTATTATATGAACAATTTCTCTAATACTAAATCCAGTTCTGACCTTTACCCATGACAGTCAACAGACGTGAAGAAAATGATGACCAACAAAATCACTACACAGCAAAACACTTCAGTCACTACTGGCATTTCAATTGCCTGAGAGATCATCTGAGCATGTGCATAACATATTTGAAGACCAGAAATAAGAGTTTTTCAAAGTTAGAACATATTTCCTTCAATTTCAGTTAAAATAATTTGTGTCAAAAATTCCTGTTACTTAAAAATTATTTTATTTGGTAAGAGATCGGGGGTAGTACACACACATGCACACACATATATGTATATATATACATAGTTATTCGTGCAAAAATATGCCTATGTCTATCTACAAAGTGGTGGGGAAGATTATCTCTCTCTCTATCTATCTATCAAGGCACATTTCATTCAAGGATGGACACAGTAAAGGACAGAAATGGTAAGTACTGAATAGAAGTGGAAGAGATTAAGAAGATGTGGCAAGAATATATAGAAGTATACAAGAAAAGTCTTAATGACTCAGATAATCACAATAGTGTGGTCCCTTACCTAGAGCTGGACATCTTAGAGTGTGACGTCAGTGCGCCTTAGTAAGCATTACTGCAGATAAAGCTAGGGGAGGTTATGGAATTCCAGCTGAGCTGTTTAAAGTCTTAAAAGGTGAAGCTGTTAAAGTGTTGCACTCAGTATGTCAGCAAATTTTCAAAACTCAGTAGTGGTCACAAGAACTGAAAAAGATAAGTTTTCATTCCAATCTCAAAGAAGAGTAATGCTAAAAGAGTTCAAAACTGCCATACAACTGCACTCATTTCACATGTTAGCAAGGTTGTGCTCAACATCCTTCAAGCAAGGCTTCAACAGTACGTGAACCGAGAACTTCCAGATGTACAAACTGGCTTTAGAAGAAGCAAAGGAACCAAAGATCAAATTGCCAACATTGGTTGGATCTTGGAAAAGCAAAGGAGTTCCAGAAAAACATCTACTTCTGCTTCATTGACTATACCAAAGTCTTTGTGTGGATCACAACAAATCTCAAAAGTCCTAAAGAGATGGGAGTATCAGACCATTTTACCTGTCTCCCAAGAAACCTGTATGTGGGTCAAGAAACAATAATTAGAACAACAGGTTGGTTCAAAATTGGGAAGGAATACAACAAGGTCATACATTGTCACTCTGCGTATTTAACTTATACCTAGAGTACATCATGGCAAATGCCAGGCTGGATGAACTACAAGCTGGAATCAGATTGCTGGAAGAAAGGTCAACAACCTCAGATGTGCAGATGATACCACTCTAATGGCAGAAAGTGAAGAGGAACTAAAGTGCCTCTTAATGAGGGTGAAAGAAGAGAGTGAAAAAACTGGATTGAAACTCACCATTAAAAAAAAAAAAAAAAAATCTGCTCCAAACACTTCATGAAAAATAGAAGGAAAGAGAGTGGAAACAGTGACAGATTTTATTTTCTTGGGTTCCAAAATCACTGTGGATGGTGACTGCAGCCATGAAATTAAGCACACTCCTTGGAAGGGAAGCTATGACAAACCTAGACAGAATATTAAAAAACAGAGACATCACTGTGCCAACAAAGGTCCACATAGTGAAAGCTATGGTTTTTCCAGGAGTCATGTACAGATGTGAGAGTTGGACCATAAAGAAGACTGAGCACTAAATTCATGTTTTTGAATTGTTGTGCTGGAGAAAACTCTTGAGAGTCCCTTGGACTACAAGGAGATCAAACCAGTCAATCCTAAAGGACTTCAACCCCGAATACTCACTGGAAGGACTGATGCTGAAGCTCCAGTACTATGGCTACCTAATGCAAAGGACTGACTCTTTGGAAAGGATCCTGATGCAGGGAAAGATTGAAGGCAAAAGGAGAAAGGAGTGGTAGAAGATGAAAAGTTTAGATGTCTTCAGCGACTCAATGGACATGAATTTGAGCAAACTCTGAAAGATAGTGGTGGACAGAGAAACCTGGCATGTGGCAGTCCATGATATCACAAAGAGTTGGACATGACTTACTAACTGAAAAATGATGACAGCAACATCTATCTATCTACCTATCTCTCTATCTATCTCCCACTCCTTCCACTATTAATTGCATGTTTGTAATTACAACCCTGAAGTGAGAGAAGAAGTATCTATTGCCTGGGCAAGCAGGAGCATCCTGGCTTTTTCCTCCCCTTGCCTCTGGTTCAAGGAGTGTATGTTCTGAGATGAATTAGATCATAGACTTAAATAACATAGTTGGCTTAAATAACATAGTCAAATAATCTTATGAGTACATCTTTGGGATAATGCAGATAGAAAATATGATATCTTATTTCTAGTAACATAGTTTTAAGCACAATCTAGATATGATATGTCATATATTGCTTAATTTTGGTTATATTTGCAGTTATATATTTTGTTTAACATTATGTTATTTAACTACAGGCAAAAATACTTTGTTTCATCATTAGAAAGTTCACAATTGTCTTAATTTTACTGTGTTCTAAGAAAGCAAGCAATTCTAAACCAATGAGAACAATCCAAATTGATAAGAAATTTGCCTTGTATAGAGTCTACTGATTTGCTTTATTTTTTAAGAAAATGCTTCTCCAAAAAGTAAATGTTTACTAAAATAAACAATGCTGTCTTTGTACTATAATTAAATCTGCACTCCCCCTGGTCAATATGCCCTTTACCAGGCCGGTTAACTGTAGGAGAAATTGACAGGTACATGATAAGAGGCCACACCATGGTAGCAACCTTGGGCTGTCTAGTCAAACAGAGGCATGTATAGGTATACCCTCTGCCTCTGCCACTTTAGCATGAGGAGATTTACTTAACCTCTCAAAGCCCCAAAGGTTAATGTGTAAATTGAGGGTAAAGACAGTTTCTACTTCAACGAATTGTTGTAAGAATTAGGTAAAATAATGCAGGCAATTGCAAAAACAGGGACTGGTACCTTGAAAAAATATTTGCGTGTGAAACATAAAGCACGCTTCCCATAGCCTTTTCTCTAACACAGACGCCCAGATAGTCGTTTTAGAATATGTCAGACCATGTCATCTGTATGTGCAATGTTCTGCAATATCTTCTCTTCTCAGAAAAAAATCTAAGGTTGGAATATGGACATTTTACAAGGCTCTCCATGAGTCAGTCCCTCCTGACTCTGACCTCAACTTTCTCACTCTTTCCCTAATTATCTCACTCCTTGTTCCTGAAATAAACCAAGTGAGCTCCTGATTTGGACCACTGCGCTATCTTTCCTCCCAAACCATGAACATTTCTATCAGTTCTCCAGCCACCTCTCTCCATGAGTTTGGTATCTTCTTGGCTGACTTCTTGTTTATTCCACATCTCTGTCAAATTTAATTCATGAGACTTCTTTACTCTCCTAATTCACATCTGCACCCACTAGGCTGGCCTTTATCCACTTTCCCTGCTTTGTTTATTTATTTTTATGGCGCTTAAAAATGTTTGAAATGTTACTTGCTTGTTTATTTCTTTATTGTTTGTCTCTAGCCAATAGAATGTAAGGTCAGAGAGGAAAGGGATATTTTTCCCTTTGTTCACATTGCTTTTGGACAGTATACTACATATAGAGAGATTTATTAAATATTTTCTGGGTTAATAAACCTAGTCGGCATTATTAAGGTTTTAGAATTCCTAATGCCATCAATTAATTATATAGGCTCAAAAATAGAATGTGACAGATGTCCTCAGGCAAAATACATTATTTATTTATATTTGTAGAATCTCCATGAAAAAGCACACTTCTTATAGGCTTGTATTAAATATTCTATAGTGTCAATATTAAACATTCTATAGTGTTAATGTTACTGAAATTGTAGTTGCATGAAATAGTTTATAGAATTAATACATTCTATATAAAATAGCTTAAAATTAATGTGAAACATTCTGTGAATATTGATGTTCATACAAATGTGAAAATAATCATTAAAATTTTAAAACATAAAAATGCTGTTGAGTAATTAGAAAACAAAATATAAGTGTCACTCTTCATTGATAAAATTAGTATAATGTAGCATTGGTGGTAATTGAAGAACTTTTTAAAATATAATGTATGAAGCAAATTATATATTGCAATCAAAAACAACAAAAAGTAATTTCCTACATTCGTTTTCATTATAAAAACACTCTTTTTTTTTGTTTCACATTTCATTAGTGAGATAAATTATAACATTTAGTATTTTTGTAAATCACATGTTATCAGAGTTATGACCACTCCCGGCCTTAAAAGTGGCCTCCAGTCGCTTTACAAATCCACATACTCATACTCCTTTCATGGTGGTTGGTTTAAGGGTAGATGCATGCGTGCATGCTAAGTCGTTTCAGTCATGTCGTTTCAGGCTCCTCTGTCCTTGGGAGTCTTCAGGCAAGAATACTGGAGTAGGTTGCCATTCCCTTCTCCAGGGGATCTTCCCAACCCAGGAATATGTAAGAGTAAGTGTAAGCCAATCCACACATGACACCCATATACACCAGTGACTATTTCAGGGTGAACAAATGAACTTAAGTGGTCTAATCAGTGGGAGGCGTAAGACTTGGGCTTGACGTTCTAGGGAGCATGATGTATGTGAAGTCAGGAATTATTAGCACTTTTGCTTCCATGACAGAAACCAGCCACAGGATATGTGTGTGTGTTAGTCGCTCAGAACTGTCCAACTGTTTGTGACCTGATGGAGTGTAGCACACCAGACTCCTCTGTCCATGGAATTCTACAGGCAAGCATAATGGAATGGTTTGCCATTTCCTTCTCCAGGGGCTCTTCCCAACCCAAAGACTGAACCTGGGTCTCCTGCATTGCAGGCAGATTCTTTACCATCTGAGCCGCCAGGAAAGTTCAGCCACAGCATATATTAAGACAAAGCAAAGATGAACCAAGGAAATGGCAGAAATGTGAAGCAGAATTCTTGATCAAATTGTAGCTATAGCCTGTTCATCCTAGCCTTTCAGATTGGAGAACCGAAATATTTTTTGTTCATTTAGGACAGTCTTGTATTTTTTTTTTTACTGCTGGAAGCCAAAAGCATCCACCATGTTACTGTGACCTCCTGTGTGTTTCCAAAAACATGTAAATTAAGAAGTTGCTGCAGAACTGCATGCTAACTTGTAAAGGTTTCCTGCCAGAATTGACAGTGCCTCCCTATAACAGACAGAGACATATAAAGTAACATCTTTGCATTTCTTCCTATGAAGAATATATTACATTAAAATCATCTTTAAGTAATGGAGGGGGAAAGATATTCCATTGCTTTTAGTGAAACATTTTCTAATTCCTATGAATTATTCTTTTCCTTAGGTACTAAAAATTCTGCTCAGAATTGTCTTTACCTTTAAAGGAAAAAAAAATGTCACTTTTAAGAACAAAGTTTGCAGATTATTTACATTAATAAAATGCTTTGCTCCCCTTCACTATCCAGCAGAGTTGGATAACTTAAAAGTTCACTTTTAATATATGAAAAACATACTGAGTGTGTGAGAGGTTAGGTGTTTGTGAAAGAAAAAAAAAAGGAAAGGGAAGATAGGTAATTAGCCAAATATAAATAGTTTATAGATTATTCATTGCTTTACTTTATCCTTCTTTTGAGAAGGTAATTGGGAACTGATTGCATTCTCAGAATTACTAGAGATGCAGCAGATGGCTTTAAAAATATTCTCAAATTAAAACGAGTGTAGCATGTGCCCTGGCAACAGAAATCATAAAACTTTATGCATTCACTCTTGTTTTTGCTGATGTAACCTAATGTAAATAAGAATTACATTTTATTGAAAAGCTACTTCTTGCCAAAGTTCTTATCCTCAACACCATATTAAAGTACCAACTAAATAAACAAGGGACAACTGCTCATAATTGTAGATATTCTGCTATAAACCATAGATTCTTTTAGTTCAGTTCAGTTCAGTCCCTCAGTCGTGTCCGACTCTCTGCGACCCCATGAACAGCAGCACGCCACCAACTCCCGAAGTCCACCCAAACCCATGTCCATTGAGTCAGTGATGCCATCCAACCATCTCATCCTCTGTTGTCCCCTTCTCCTCCTGCCCTCAAACTTTCCCAGAATCAGGGTCTTTTCCAATGAGTCAACTCTTCACATCAGGTGGCCAAAGTGTTGGACTTTCAGCTTTCAGCTTCAACATCAGTCCTTCCAATGAACACCAGGACTGATCTTCTTTAGGATGGACTGGTTGGATTTCCTTGCAGTCCAAGGGACTCTCAAGAATCTTTCCCAACACTGCAGTTCAAAAATATCAATTCTTTGGCACTCAGCTTTCTTTATAGTCCAACTCTCACATCCATACATGACTACTGGAAAAACCATAGCCTTTACTAGGCGGACTTTTGTTGGCAAAGTAATGTCTCTGCTTTTTAATATGTTCTCTAGGTTGGTCATAACTTTCCATGCAAGGAGCAAGTGTGTTTTAATTTTATGGCTGCAGTCACCATCTGCAGTGATTTTGGAGCCCAAAAAAATAGACTGCCACTGTTTCCACTGTTTCCCCATCTATTTGCCATGAATTGTTGGGACCAGATGCCATGATCTTAGTTTTCTGAAGGTTGAGCTTTAAGCCAACTTTTTCACTTTCCTCTTTCTCTTTCATCAAGAGGCTCTTTAGTTCCTCTTCACTTTCTGCCATAAGGGTGGTGTCATCTGCATATCTGAGGTTATTGATATTTCTCCCAGCAATCTTGATTCCAGCTTGTGCTTCATCCAGCCCAGTGTTTCTCATGATGTACTCTGCATATAAATTAAACAAGCAGGGTGACAATATACAGCCTTGACATACTCCTTTTTCTATTTGGAACCAGTCTGTTGTTCCATGTCCAGTTCTAACTGTTGCTTCCTGACCTGCATACAGGCTTCTCAAGAGGCAGGTCAGGTGGCTTGGTATTCCCATCTCTTTAAGAAATTTCCACAGTTTATTGTGATCCACACAGTCAAAGGCTTTGGCATAGTCAATAAAGCATAAATAGATGTTTTTCTGGAACTCTTGCTTTTTCGATGATCCAGCGGATGTAGGCAATTTGATCTCTGGTTCCTCTGCTTTTACTGAAACCACCTTGAACATCTGGAAGTTCACAGTTCACGTATTGCTGAAGCCTGGCTTGGATAATTTTGAGCAATAGATACTTTATATACATTTATTCTATGCAAATAAATATTCATACTAGGTAACAATAAAAATTTCATGAAGACAGATGTAAATACAATTGCAAGTTTATCAAATATTAACCTAGGGTTTAGAAAACTTCTTCACTAGCTGTGATTCCACTTATTTTAATATTGAATACAAAGAATGTATTCACTTTTTATTTATTTTTAACTGATTGGAATATTATTTTTCATCTCTTTTAGAGTTGCTTTAAGGATTAGGCAAGTTAGACAATTAATTACTCATGAAAACTGTTGTATGCTTTTAAGATATTCATAATCTACTTTTCAAACCAACATCATTTTTTCCGTCTCTTCAGTGTTTTCATAGCAAAGATTCATATGTGATACAGCAGGAAGTTACACATTGACAGGAGCACTCAGGAAGATTTAGTTTTTGAGCCTTTCTTGCTTGATTACCTAGAAAAATTGCCGAAACAATCTAGCCTTTGGTTTTTTCATCTGTAAAAAGGGAGAGGATAAAAGCTAAGACTTTTTTTTAACTAGTTCTAAAATAGAACCACCCATTGGTTGGACTCAAAAGAATAAATGATAGAAATAAAATTTGCTTATAGTGAATTATGGTGGTCATAGTTTAATTATTATTGAATTTGAGTAACAAAATTATTTCTACCAAAAAATTGAAATGTTTTCCTTTTAGCAAAACAGCAATTGCTACATTATTTTATGAAGTATCCTAGTTCTATATGTCTCATTAATTTCAGTTATTACAATTTTAGTAATTTCCTATACTATTCCCAAAGGTTGATTTGGAAAGTCTACCTTTCATCCCACTCCTCCTGTTCCAGTTCTGGTGGTATTTGTTCTTCCAACTTGGCAGGAGAGTCCCAACCTCAGATTACTTGTACTCCTTAATTTTGCCTGGGGCATGCCTGCTAAGTCACTTCAGTCGTGTCCGACTCTTTACAACCCAGTGGACTATAGGTCATCAGGTGCTTCTATCCATGAGGATTCTCTAGGCAAGAACACTGGAGGGGATTGCCATTGCCCAGGGGATCTTCCTGATCCAGGGATTGAACCTGTGTCTCTTATGTCTCCTGCCTTGGCAGACAGGTACTTTACCACTAGCACCACCTGGGAAGCCCCCATTTTTCCCTGGAAACTTAACCAAATCATCACTTCCTAGATCATTCAGATCTCAGCTCAATTTTCATACTATATTGTGTCTCTAAGTGTATCTTTTGTGTAGTGCTCATTAAAACAATATGAAATAATTTTGTGTCCGCCTAGTTTTTTTCTTTATCTTCACAAGAATATGTGTATATATACCTTCTGTTTCTTTTTGCTACAGTGGCAAGGTCAGCTCCTGGCAATAAAACCTATCACTGTGGAAAGAAAATAAAACTGCATTTGAAAGTAAAAGTGTCAGTCACTCCCAACTTTTTGTGACCCCATGGACTGTAGCTCACCAGGCTCCTCTGTACATTGAATTCTCCAGGCAAGAATATTGGAGCGGGCTGCCAATCCCTTCTCCAGGGGGTCTTCCCAGTCAAGGAATCAAACCCAGGTCTCCTGCATTGCAGACAGATTCTTTACCATCTGAGCCACCAAAAAGGCCCTAAAAGTGCATTTAGGCATTTCTAATATATAAAAAACAAAATTATTTTAAAAATAATATAAAGTTAATTCACTCATAGGCAATGAGTGATGATGAAATTACATATTTAAATTGTTTTCATAATTTGTCTTGTGAACAAGTAGCTTGCCTAGTAAAATGTGTTATACACATATATATAGTTAAATCTCATGCATGAGTTTTTTCTTTTGTAGCTTATTTGAAATTCCAGGCATTAACAAGAACAAAGTTGTCTTCTTTTTTATCCTTGGATTGTATCAAAGTTCACAAGCTATAGTTCCTTTTTGATTTCAACCAGGCGTCAGCATAGCTTATTTGCCTGACTGATTATAAAATATACTTATTCATTTAATGATGCTCAGCTGCTTCACTGTTCAAGCTCTGTAATAAGAACTGAGGAGTGACTGACTGATAATGGCTTATCATCTCTCTACTACAAAAGCATGTAAATTAGTAAAATAGACATTTAGTTGTGTTTGTGGGTGTATTCTTATGTTGGAGGTAGGTGTATTATGCTCTTCCATTTCAGTGTATTGCTGCACACTCTTATACAATCCAGGAGGGAAAAATATGTGTGGACAAGCATAGTCAATCCTACCCATAAATCCTCATCTGGCCAACAACCACTATACCCATTTGCTTAGCCATGAATAGACCAAAAAGATCATATATTCACATCAATAAGGTCTCTTCATCTCATCAACCAAAACAGGAACATAAGAGTTGCTTGCATTTTCTTTGACACCTTATGAATAAGGTATCATGACCAAACAAATGCAAATGAATAAATTATTTTTCATTCAGGGCAAAAAGTTCAGGATGACCTTATAACTAACTTTAAGATGTGTTATTGAAAATAAATGAAGTCCAAATGCTAGACAGCCCCTTTACACGACTGATGGGAGAGTATTGACTTTTAACTATTTATTTTATGCTAGGAATTTAAATTAATATATTATTAAAATTTCTATAGTGAAACTTCATAATAAATTTTAGGGGTGTTTAAACTGCTTGATTTTAGTGTTCAAAATAAACATGAAAACAATCATATAATTGGATAACAAAAAACGTAAATTTGAAGACCAAGACATGATCTCATTATCAAATATGAATGTTTATATAATAAGTGGTGTATGTATATCTATAACAATATAAATATATTTATTATGGGTACAAAAGTTGAAGGAATAATTTACATTAAACTACTATCAGAGTCTATCTCCACAAATGGCATTGGAGAGTGAAGAGATTTTGATCATTAGTTTTGACACTTCAGTTTTATGAGATTTATTATAATGAATGTAGATTGCTTTGCAATTAAAAAAAATAACTTAGAAAAGACCTATGATATATACTTTGCAATTTCCAGTTTATTCTTTCAATGTGTCTTTTGTAATATGTATACAATAATCCCCCATCTCCAGTTTCAGGGATTTCAGTTACCCTTGGTCAACCTCACTCTGAAAATATTAAATGGAAAATCCCAGATATAAACAATTAATAAGTTTCAAATTGTATGCTGTTCCGAGTAGTGAGATGAAATCTCACACTGACCAGCTCCATCATACCCAGAAGTAAATCATCCCTTTGTCCATTGTATCCTGCCCATTAATCTCTTAGTAATGGTATTGATTATCAGATCCACTGTGGCATTATCACAGTGTTTGTGTTCAAGTCACTATTATTTATATTTTACATATATTTAATAATGGTCCCAAAGTGCAAGAATCGTAATGCCAGCAATTCGAATAGGCCAAAGAGAAGCTGTAGAATGATTCTTTTAAGTGAAAAGATGAAAGTTCTTGAATTAAGAAAAAAAAATGCATGCTGAGGTTGCTAAGATCTATAGCAAATCTTCTATTTGCTAAATTGTGAAGAAGGAAAAATAAATTTATGCTAATTTTCTCATCTTACCTCAAGCTAAAAAATCGTGGTCAGAGTGTGTGATTGGGCTTAATAGAAACAGAAAAGTCAGTAAATTTTTTTAAATAAGATACTTCGAAAAAAAAAAAAAAAAAGATACTTCGAGAGAAAGAGACCACATTCACATAGCTTTTATTACAATATACTATTCTAATTATTAGTTATCATTGTTAGTTCTTACTGTACCTAATATATAAATTAATATTTATCATAGGTTTATATGTATAAGAAAAAACAAAGTATATACAATGTTCTCTACTAACTGTAGTTTCCAGCATCCACTGGGAATCTTGGAAGGTAGCCCATGGATAAGGGGAGATTATGGTATTTCTGAGTGTCTCAGAAATATTTGAACTAAAGTTCTTTTAAATACTCCAAGGCTGTGTTGGAATTTTTCTGCAGCATGCATGTGAAAAGTCTACAGAGCCCAGCTCCCACACCTATTTATAAACACTCAGAGGACCCTGGTGTGAGCAGTGGCATCATTACATTGCTATTTAATAGCACATGCTGTTGATACATTAATTGCTTTATTGACTATTTAAAAAGTTTATGACCTCATCTACATTCCAATTTGACCTTGTTTTGCACTTTTCTAGTGAATCACCACTTTCAACAACCTACATAATGTGAATTATACCAATAAATTTACAAAATGAAAAAAGAGTCAGATGATATGCAACTCATTATTTTTTTAATCAACTAAATCACTGGTAGGCAGGATTTATATTGCAAAGAACTGCATAACCACAAAACTGTGATGCTATAGTCTCATGACTAAGAAAGATGCTCCACTTTTTTAAAGTATAATTTTCTTTTAAATAATAATTACCAGATGACTGAGTTGGGCAATATACTCATGGTTTAAAGCAAGAGAACTGGCTCTAAAACTTAAACTTTAAATAGAGATTTTGCTTGAAAACATCAAATGAATTAAGAATGTGCTCCCTGATACCAAAAATATCTATTCAAAAAATGTTCTTAATGAAATTGTCATTGGTAAAGCCTGAGTAGAAGCCTAATACTTCCCAAGAAATGAGAGCTGATTGAGAAATTCACAGAAGTTAATCAAAGCCATAACAATTTGGTTGTGATGCAAGATGAAAATAAAATTCTGTATTTTAAAGGTGGTCTGGTATATTTTATTTTTATTTATATTTTATTGTGTATATATATATATATATATATATATATATACATATATATATAAAATCTTGTGTAAAGCAGTTTTGGCAGTTTGCTTATTCCCATTTCACTCTCAAAATGGAAATTATTTTTTTAAAGAGCCCTCACACAGTTTCTCCCCTGCTAGGCACCAAATGGTAAGCTTGTGAATTCTGTGTCCTAAAAAAGAGGTAAGACAAGGTGTTACATTCCGTGACAGAAAAGATGACACAGACTTTGGGGATATTTATTGAATCTTCATTATTGGAGAGTATTGTTCTGTACAGTGCTCTGAGTGCATAAAAATGGTTTAGCAAAGAGAACACACACAATATTTCCCATGTGAAATGTAAATGAAGGAACTCCGCACAAATACAAATGAAAGAATGAGAGAAGAATTAGTGGAAATGATAATTTCGGCGCTAGATGCAATAGGGGCAATTATCTAGTCCTTCTTTTTACAGATGAGGAAATGAATGCCCAGAATCATTAGATGGCTCATGCACAGCTTCAGTATTAGTGGGAGTGCAAGGGAGATCTAAACCTAAAAGGTCTTGTAACTACTCATCCAGAGCTTTGTTACTGATTGCAATTGCAGAGAAGACTATGGGGAGTAATTCAGGGCAAAGAAATGGTGTGCAAATCTGCTGACATTAAGGAGGTGCTTATATGCAGTAGACTTCGTTGGAGCACAACATACACATCATATACCAAGCAACAGTGAAGCTGCTAAGGGGAAAGGTAAGTTTTACAGAAGGAATTTTTGAGGGGCAAAAACTAAAGATCCGCCTTGTTTCCCAGTCATGGTGAATAAGTATTGGTGTAAATGTCCTGTATGTTGCAAATAGTCTATATGTTTCAATGGACTAACTGTGATCCTAATTGAAATTACATGAAGCCACTAGAATGTGGAATATTTTAAAATTCATATTCTGATTAATTTATGAATATCACTTGTTAAAGTTGAAATGTTCTCCATACCTGATTCACCACTTTCCCAAATGTCCTTATGAACTAAGAGTCACATGACAATAGAAGACAAGGTCCTTAATATAGAGACTATAGCCATTACATAGGCTACAATTTAATTTCATCTTTTCAATGACTTGCTTCCTATCATCTTACAAATGCAGTTATTTAAGAAACAGACCAAAATTTATTTCTCAACTAATTTTATCAAGCAATGAATACCACTTCCTGACTGTAGAAATGGCACTTGGTGAAATTACTCCATGCTCCTGAGCCTTTATTCACTCAACCTCTTTACCAGAAAGACTTTCATCTCAGCTTCAGCTCTAAATCACTTTACTCATGAATAATGGACTAACAATCCTGTGTACTTGTGAATTATTTTAGATATCTAAATTATTGTCAAAATTTACATTCCTACTTCATGTGACACTGTGTCTAATTGACTATTCACTTGATATAGCAGCCACTTCCTCAGACTTTCACAGAATATTAAAGAACAGGGTAAGCCATTAGCACAATGGGGACATAAAAAATTGAACGAGGAGGAATACTTCAGAATGGGAGCATTTTCACCTGCATCGTGCAACAATTCAAAATGACTATCTTGCTAGATGCCGAGGCCATTTCCTTAGTAGAAACAAATGAAGTGCTCTAGAGTAGCGTATTTCAAAAACTGATGAAAAATAAGTTTTTGAGACACAGGATAATAAATGTATCACTATCAGCAGCTGTTTTAGCTAAAAAAGTTATTTTTAATGGAAGAAAAGGTGTTTTGTTAAGTCTTTTGTTTGTTTTTCCTTGCTTTTCTGTTCAGTTCGGTTCAGTCACTCAGTCGTGTCTGACTCACTGCAACCCCATGGACTGCAGCACGCCAGGCCTCCCTGTCCATCACCAACTCCCGGAGCTTGCTCAAACTCATGTCCTTCGAGTCGGTGATGCCATCCAACCATCTCATCTTCTGTTGTCCCCTTCTCCTCCCGCCCTTTTCTGTTAGTGTTTGCTTAAAAGACTTTGATAATAGTCCAATGAATGGGGTTATTAATTTAAATATTAAATTGAATGAGGTTTAAAATAATAGTCATGTATATCCTTGTATCTTGAGAGGTGAAACAGGGTAAAGTTTTAAAACCCAGAAGTTTTTAAACGCTTATAAGCAGTAGACTCCATACATAAAGTATGCCTGGATTGGTGAAAACTTGCATGACAGCATTTGACAGCCCACTATCTCCCTCTCCTTTGACACAGTTAAGCAAATATAAGAACCAAGTCAGTGCCAAACACAGATTCAGTAGCAAATAAAACTCATAGAAATTCTCATTTATATTCAAAGAAAAGTAACATTTCTGAAGAGTGTGTATGCCTCCATACTTGATATCTAACAAAATACTAAGATCTGCACCTATTTATAGTTGATATTTTCATATCTGTTAGGTTAATATAATTTTCATCTTCCACTCTTACTCATCCTAATTATGATTTTTTTTTAATTTTTCATAGCAAAGAAGTACTTTTTGTAGTCAAGAATAAATTCCAAAATATCCCAAATATCCCAAAAATAGGTTCTGGCATTTATCTCTCCATAAAGTTTGCTTTTTCTTATTGATTAATGCTAAATCTTTCTTTCCCGAAAACCCATCTGAAAATATTTTCAATATCAATGTTCCTTTTTAGGACATCCCTAGCTCCAGTCTGACAGTTGTAAATACCACCTGGACAAGAGTTCTTAATATATTTCCTATTCCTTTTTCTGTGAGTCAGTGCTTTGAATCTGTCTATGGTCCATAACTTATCTGCATATGTGACAACATCAGGTTGGAGCTACAACACATCAGCAGGTATAAACTTAATCTTGCAAGACCAATCCATTCATATCTTAAAACTATCAAGAGAAGGATGAGGCACAATTTTTCCCATTGCAGTGGACAAGAACAAGGCGAAATGTGAAATATCAGACAATGTATTTCAAAATGAAAGTGTACCCTTACCAAAAGAATATGCTTGAGGAAGAAATACATATATAACAATCATGAAAGGCTTTAGAATAAAACTACTTCCTCTAGTTAAACACATTTTTAAAAATGCATACTTTTGATTTACTCTTCTTTAATAAACTTAGCATGTTATTATTTCAGTTTGCCTCAAATGTAATTTACTTATTGTAATTTCACTTGACTAACTGCTTTTCACTTCATCAACATTTTCACCTGAACTCAAGTCTGGGAAACAATTTCAAATGAAGATTAACAATGAGGTTGACTTGAAAACAAACAAAAGAACAAAAACTCAAAACTAAAACCAAAATAAATTATTTATTTCAGAAGTAAAGTAAAGCACATTTTGACAAAGAAAATAAAATATTTTTCCTAAGGGAAAATGATAGTGTTTTCATGAAGGACTGTAATAAGGCTC
Source organism: Cervus canadensis (assembly GCF_019320065.1). NCBI lineage: Eukaryota > Metazoa > Chordata > Mammalia > Artiodactyla > Cervidae > Cervus > Cervus canadensis. The sequence continues at coordinate 46,072,745 of NC_057394.1, read as the reverse complement.
ACTAGCATAAATATAAATAGAAACAAGACAAAGAGGCAATGTCAAAATTAATTGGGGCACAATCCTTAATTATGAGAAGTTTCATATCTTAACATTTGAGAAGTTGATAGATGATTATGATAAAGTATATATATATTTTTAAATTTTATTGAAGCATAGTTGATTCACAATGCTGTGTTAATTTCTTCCATACAACAAAGACTCAGCTATACATAGACACATATGTGTATATAATGTATACACATATATGTATCTATACATATAAACTTTTCATTTTTTTAAATTTTGGTTTATCAAAGGATATTGAATATAGTTCCCTATGCTATACAGTAGGGCCTTGCTGTTTATTTAGCCTATATATGATAAACATCACTTCCAATTTTATTTAACATCACTTCCAATTTTATGGAAGTTTAAAGTCTCCATTTGCCAGAATAAGTTTTGTTTTTCTCTGAACACTTAAAGGAGCCACAAACTCTAGATTTGTAGAAATATATATTAAAACAGTGACCAGTGAGCTCTACATATATATTTTGTGATTTTGATTAATCAATGTGTAGATTATAACCTGAGATTCAGAAGATAGGAGGTTAATATCCCCATATGAAAATATGTGCTTTGACTGTCTAATGACACATTCAGTCATCAATTATTTTCTGAACATCTACTGTGTTTTACATAGTATATGAGGATTTGGGGCACAATATTGGAAAGACACTTGTAGATGCCTCAACAGCAGTCAGAGAACTAACTTGACACTGTTGAAACCACCCCACCGGTGGAGTGAGGCAGCTTGACAAGCATATGAGGCAAGCAGAGGTGTTGCTTGTTTCCTTAGCAGCACACCAGCCTAACTACCAGAGAAGGCAATGGCAACCTACTCCAGTACTCTGGCCTGGAAAATCCCATGGACAGAGGAGCTTGTAGGTTGCAGTCCATGGAGATGCAAAGAGTCGGACACAACTGAGCAACTCCACTTTCACTTATCACTTTCATGCACTGGAGAAGGAAATGGCAACCCACTCCAGTATTCTTGCCTGGAGAATCCCAGGTACAGGGAGCCTGGCCTGGTTGGGCTGCCGTCTATGGAGTCGCACAGAGTCAGACATGACAGAAGCGACTTAGCAGCAGCAGCCTAACCACATCTAAGTACTTTCCTTTTCTTTGATTCTTGCACCTTTTTTGTGATATTAGTTCATTTATTAATTAATATATCATCACACTCCTGTTAGAAGAGGAGCTCTTTTAATTTCACAGCCAGTATATGTTTCCATTCACACCCCCGTGACATTCTCAGTTGGATATAACGGGTGGTACAAAAACTTTGGCTAATTAATGGCTTATTCCAGACATAAAGACTTGGATGATTTTGAATTAGTCAAAACAACAGGCTGAACTGACAAAAATGCATACCCCAGAAGACAGAACAATAGGGAAAATAGGCCAATGAATTTAATAATCAAGAAACTCTTAGGGCCAAGGTATACCGTCATTCTTGCCTCTCAGTTGACTTTATGAGGAAGTAAATCAGAAATATAGAGTAAAAGTCTCTGATCATTCAGTAGTTTTGACTCAACACAAGTCCAGAATGGACTTCAGCTGAAGTGTAAAACAGCAGCAAAGGAGAAGACATATCTGCCATTGAAAGAAGTGTCTACCTATGTCGACCATAAAGAAAACGTTTTACATTAAAGTTTAGACACTAAAGTTTAGATTTCCCTTGAAATGAACTCAAATAGGGACATCAGATAATTTTCAGTCTTCATGAAATACCTTTTTCTGTATTGCTTACATTAGATATTATCAAGTAGAGAGGGATTCCAAAAGTTCCCATTAAAAACGTTCAATCAGTGTTAACCATGTTGCATAATACATAGTAGCCATCTATGAAGCATTTATTGAAAAAAAATGAATGAATGAATATATAATGATGAGAAAATGATTACCGAAGGAAATAGATTTATTTTCCTTTTTTTTTAAACCAGATACTTACTTTGTATGCTAAATGCAGAAAAATAAGACCACGACAATATTTCTTTCTATAAATAAACATTTGCAGGTAGTGTTCTCAGCTAAATTTCATCTGAAGAAAGATTTAAGCTAGATGAATTTCTTATTTTTACAGCCTTTTTCCCAAAATAATTTGAGGCATGGCTATCAAGTAAGAGTAGCTATTTCAGAAAATAAAATTGTTAGTACAATGATGAGAGACATTATTTAAAAGAGGGTAGCTCCTCTGTTTTTTACCAAAAAATTCTAACTTAACTCTCAGTGGTAGGATGCTGGGGGACTGAATAGCAGACCTCTTCACTTGTACAATGGCTGATATGGAAAGTGATTCTCAGAGTTGGAACTACTGTCATACTTCTATCCTTCCTCACACTTTAGGTTGAAATGGAGACAGACATTAGAAAGCAGAGAGGGCAGGAGGAAGGAATCAGCCAGTAAATAAATTGTAAGGTAACCTGCTTAGAACTCTGATTTTATATTTTTAAAATTATATTGATATATATTATGATTACATGTAAAACATTTCCATAATCTGGAACAAAAAAGATAACGATTCTCTAATCATTTAGTTATATAAAGTCCCCTTAGAAGTTAGGGACCAATTGATTGGTTGGTTGTTTTTTTCAATGGTCTATGACACTGGTACCAGCCAAGAACCAGTTGGGAGGGAAAAAGAGCACATTAGTTGTTTTGACATTTCTAAAAAAAAGTTAATCAGATTTTGGAGAGCTAAAGAGTCAAATTTTAAAAATGAGAAGAAAAAAAGAAAAGATAAGAAAAAAACACAGAGATTACACAGCTGAGAGTGATTGTGAGGAGGAGCAAACACCTATGTAGCTTGGGACACCAAAGAAGAACTTGGGGTTAGACATAGAAGCCTGGCAGACGGCCCACAGAACTGGGCTTCAGACTTCAGAAGAAAGGACACTGCTTGGCTGCTCCAAAGGCGTGCAAAGAGACTGATTCTGGGACGCTGAAACAAATAGAAAAAAGAACAAAAGGTCTGCAACCAGAAGAGGGCTGGGGTTGCTGCCAGGGTGAACTGCCCTTGCTGGGGGACAATGAAAGAAGAGCCGGCAAAAGCAGTCCGTTTCCTCCGCAGCCAGCCAGCCTCTCTCTAGCGCACCCTGCTGGCCAAGCCGAAAGGCAGCTGGCAGAGCCCCCACCCCGGAATCAACAAAGCTGGTCTGGAGCTGGAAGATAACAGCTTAATAACCAGCACTAAGTTTAATCAGGGAAATTAGGGTGTGATAACTGATACGATTCCTTTCATTTTAAATCATGGTATTATTTCTGTGGAATGACTTGATCTGAGATCTTGAATCCAAAAATAGCACTGAGCCTGTCTAGTGGCTTAGTCGTGGAGGACTTCTGAGGGCAAGAGAAAAGATGAGAACCTTCAAAGCACAGTTTTGTCATCTGATCTCCCTTTTTGAGTCTCCTTTGAAAGAACCATTTCCTGGGTGATTCAATAATATTGTCTGCAAAACTGTACTGACTTTATACCTTACTCTACAGTGTATATAAATATAGGCTAGAACCACATAGAGCCTGGCTATATTTAGTATACCCCATTTATCATGTGAGAGTTAATTTGTACATTCATCTTTTAAAACTAATAATGAATTTCTAAAACCTTTTAAACGGGCTTAAGTTTTGTAATCCATTTATTGAACATGCCTGCAATGAAAAATTAATTATTAAACACGTGCCTTGGGAAGGCATCAGCGGCCTTGTCACCCACACACTAGATTGATAACATGTCAGTTTTCAGACCAGGGAGGGTGCTGACAACTTTCAAATTTAAACCTGGAAGGGTATTGCTAAGCGTGTCATGGCATAAGTCACATTTTTAATTTATTTTGTATTAAATGTTAGATAGAATAAATTCATCCATGCCTCTCAAACCTCACCTGATTAAATGAGCTGGCACCTTTTCAAATGTAGAGCATGGTTACAGCTTCTCAAGGGCATCAGAAACGCTGGAGCATAAGACAACGGTAAATACAAAAGGCAAAAGAGGTGGACAGTGATGTATGCGCAAGCACCACAGGCGAAGTGAGGTTTTTGAAAATGCTGAGGCTAACAAAACAAGGGCAGCTCATTCCCCCAAATGGTAAATGCACCTGCAGGCAGAGGCTCTGCTTGAGTGCTAGAGCGTCAATGTGTCCACCACGAAAGTTGGGAGAAAAAAAACCAACAACTAAGAAAAGACCAGCTGTAATCAATTTTGAAACCCTAAGTTCTGGGGTTGAGCAGTTAGGAGAATTCTTCAATGGGGTAGGGTTAAGAAGTTAGGAGAATTTATCAATGCTTGGGTCAGTTCTGTCCTTTAATTTGAAGATGGTTTTCTGTGACTCTAAAGGAGAAAAGAACATCTGTTATATTGTGTGTTAATGCAGCTTCTTGAACTCTTCTCTTTCCAGGCAGAGCTCAGTCTCATTCTAGAAAATGATTGAAAATAGTTTATATCAAACATGTTTAACCAGGTCAGAGAAAACAGATCATCCAGATTGTTGCTATCTAAAAATGCTCTGATGTACAGAATGAAAATTAAAAGAGACTGAATGAACTAAACGGTGGTTACTGAGACCTCTCAGACAATTATTATTGTGCCACAATAGGTGAAAAAAGATAAAGATCACAGGTTATTACTTCACAATATATAATCCTCACATTCATTTTCAGTAAATAATTATTTCCTATTTACTGGGCTAATGGGTTAAAATCTGTGGAGGATACAAATATGTGTACAATACTGTCTGGACTCACAGAGATTTTTATTTAAAAAGAAGAGATGGCTAAGTAGAACATTAAGTCCTTTCTGAGAGGGACAAGAAAAGTGCAATATAAACCACAGCTTGGGTCCACAGAGCAAATTCACCAAGAGAGTGTCTTATAAGCTGGACATTGTACTGAATGTTACTATGTTCCAGGCAGTTGGGGTACATGGGTGAATGATCACAGAGCTCTGCCCATGAGAGAGCTTATGTTTTAGTGAGAGCAAATGATTCACCATGGTCATAATAAAAATAAGTAAGTTATATGGCAAGTTACATAAAAGATCTTACAAAGATCCAGTACAAAATTGAAAATTACCTAGCGTTTTAACTGGGGTCAAAGTGGAGAGAAAAAGAGAAGGAAAATTACCAATATAAATGGAGCTGTGCTTTGAAGTAATGGTTGAATTAGATTATATGTGGAAGAGACTAGAGCTGATTAATAGGCTCATAAATTTTCACTGCAATAGATAACAGACATAGTCTTGGATTATGATATTGAAACTTGAAAATTGGATATCCATAAGAAATGTACCCATTCACTCATTGAAAACCAAACCAAAGAGTTGTATTAAAGTTCAACTCAAAACAGACAACATAAAAACCAAAGACTTCAATCATCACTGATTGTAATATAAACCAAGAAGAGTCATAAACATCTTATAAAAGCTCAGAGTCCTCTGCCATCTATACTAGCTTCCTTTTCTTCCTTTAACTGTAACCATTTCCCCAATCCACCATGCTTTAGAACACTGCTGTCCAAACAAACTGGATTTTGGACAAACCCACACCTCTGCCCGAGTTTAGCCTATAGTGTTTATTTCTTGGCATTCAGCCTGTCGAACTCCTACTTATCCATCAAGGCCAAGTTCATATGTCATTTATCTCTAAATTCAATTAATTTTGTCTGAGATGTAAAGCAAGGTTGAGATGCAGGTTTCAGAGTCAGCAGCAAACAGTAGAAATGCTGCAAATTGATGAAAGTAGCAAAGGAAAAACATGGGGAAAAAAAGATGTGAACAAAGGTGACCAAACTCATTCATGCTTCTAAAGTACTTGCTATCTCTACAAGTTTCTTTTACATTCTTTGAACTTTTAAATGAAATAAACTTACTTCTAAAGGAATAAGTAATTTGCTATCATTTCCATTCTTCAATCATATTTCTGAGAGAATAAATTTCACAAGAAACAGAATCAAATTCTCCTTGTACAGAAGGAAATGAATAGCATTCTCAATTTTTATCCATGCTAAAAAGTGGATTTGAGACTTAATTCATGACCACTTGATTTTATTCACGGTGGTTATAAATAGTTTTAAGCTAGGAAACAAATATCCCAGACATGTCTAAAGTTGAAAATATTAAATTTCTGATACTTTTAAAGTGATAAAAAATATTTATATAAAATATTTACTGATATTATTGATTTGCATTTATTGAGGACTTATATAACCTTGTCATGTTTCTAAGTACTTAATAGCCTTTACTCACAAATGATAGGCAAAGAGTAGCTTTTATAATTACCCACATTTTACAAAATATTAAACTAAGATTTAGGCAAAACATTTGCCTGGAAGTCACTTAGGTAGTAAGTTCAACACACAACTGTGTCTCAACTAACCTTATTTTTCAACTATAGAGCTGATATGCTATTTTTTGTAATCACCATACTCAAAAAAAGTGGGATATTTGATTCTTGAACTAAGATTCAAATGCGCAACAATTGTGCTTCTGTTGATTACATTGGTTAGAACAAAACAGCAAAATAATTTCAAAACTGCGTAAACCATTGAAAATTTGTGTCACAAAATTTTAAGCATTGTGTCCTTGAAAGTTATTTCACCAGACATCAAAGAACAAATAGAAGCTGTGGTGTGCTGTTGGTAACTCACATTTTAGTTTGCTTCTTACTGTGAACAAAAACAAGGGTAGAGAAATCCCAAAATGGGAAAAGTCATGTCTTGTTCCCTGGTTGGCATAGTCTGAGAATGCTCTTGGTGCAGCATTCTAAGTACCTAGGAGAGAATGTCAATCCCCTTGGTTTAATTAGGACCAGAGTTGTTTGGCTGTGACTGAAAGGCAGGGAGAAGGCGACACAGGGTCTAAGAAGTAGAAGCAATAGACGGGGCTCTGTACTCCTACTGAGACAGAGGGGATAGGAGAGTCCCTCCTGGTAATAGTGAATCCCAGATACCCCACTCAAGAGGTGACTCTTAGAGACAACTAAGAGCCATTCCAAAAACATGGATGCTCTTGCCATTTAAGCTTTTTAAGTTTTTAACTTCCTACACTCCTAGTTTTAATTTCTATTAGCACAGGTGACTACTCTGTAGGAAGCTTGTACAAATTCAATTATTGTCAGGAAGATTTTTCAGCTTACTTATTATGCTTCCAGGTTCCTGTACAAACTTAATGTATGTCTCTCCTGTATTATATCATTTGTAATATAAATATTTATTATTTGAAATAATGCTAAGAAATTGTTCTCATTGTCCCCAGAAAAAGAACCAAAACAGTAGACCAGCTAATGTCTCTATTTTCAGAATTCTTTGAAGTAAATATTTGTAAAACACTAAAAAATATTTAGTTTTATGTAAAACCACACCCTATTAACCACTGAAATATGGACAACATAGCAATAATTAAGAGAAGTACTTATTTTCAAATCTAATTTGCTTCATCAGTAAACTCACACTACAAGATCATTTTTAAGATTTTTAACTTGTCTATAATAAATGTATAAGCTGTCCAATATCTTTTTAATTTAATTCAAAGTAAAAGATACAATAAAGTCCTCAAAATTTCTGTCAAAATGCATATCATCTAGATATGTGCATGAAATTATATTTTATACTAAGTTAGAATGGCAATCAAATATGTTCAAGACTGAATTTTTCAGTGTGAGTCATCCCTAAATGTCATTGTTTTGTTTTTGAAAGGAATTTAACATTTAGCCATGAGTCTAAGATATCTAGTTTTTCTATTTATTATTATTTTTCCTCCTTTTGAGAAAATAACTACCATTTTTTAAAATTAATTTACTTTTTATTGAAGGATAATTGCTTTACAGAATTTTGCTGTTTTCTGTTAAACCTTAACATAAAACAGTCATAGGTACACATGTATCCCCTCCCTTCTGAAGAGACCAATGATTATCTCTGGTTTCCAAATGGGACTAATGATGTGCTAAATTTATTTACTCATAACTTACACAGAAACAAAGTTAGCTTTCCCAGAAGAGAGTTTAGTCTTCTATGAAATTCCTTTTTTCTATCCAGTTTCCATTGACTGTACTTTTAATTATTAGGTTTATTGTGCTCTTTTTGTTTCTGATGGAAAATATATTGAATGATATTAGGAAGTGATACATTGATCAGTCATGTAATTATCAATCTATCTTGTTCTCTTCAGGCACCTATCTCTGGGCCTTTCTGTAGTTCTTGTATGAACCTGAAGCCTGTTTTTTTGTTTAGTTGATTGGTTTTAGTTTTTTGGTTGTTGTTTTACTATTAAATGTAACAACAATGTTTAGACAGAGAAGCTTTTAATAATCACACATAATTTATGAAATCCCCCTATATTTTAGTAGGCTTTATCTGGATTTGTTTTTTGTAGTTCCCAAACCTGTCTGGTTCATTTATAGAGGATTCTGACAGTGATAAGTGAACATGATTTAGAAATTTACTTAGAAAGCAAATATATTCTTGAAATATTGCTATATTTTAAAAGCAACTTTACAAGTAATTTTTTGTAACAAAAATATCTGATTCCTAAAAACTCACTATTCCAAAAACTTTCAAGTTCTGGTCCCTTATACTGAGCTTTGAACAACAGTTTAAATTTAAGAAATAAGGGGTAGGGAACAGATTGGATTCATATATTTTCTCATTCTACAGTAGTTTATTACTAATATATGTTATCATCATATTATTTTAAGGAACTATAATAACCAAAGTTTACTTACACAGTTTAATCTTTTATTCTGTCTGAGCATATCTACACAAGATGTTTCTTTTTCATCATAAGCAACCCTCCCCCACCACCGGCCAATGGATATACATATTATTAGATAGGCCTGATGTTACTAGACTTGGAAGAGACTTAAGAACATCACATCCAGTTATTTAAATGAAGGTTAAGAGGGAACCAATATAGTATGAAGCAGAGACTTTCATTACATCATATACTGCCAAAGAGTCTGTCCCAGATGCAAAATTATTCATGATACACCTTAAGATATTTCACTCTTTAGTCTATCCATTATAACTAAAAAATTAAATAACACTTTATGGGAAATATTTTAATGATTGCTACTCATTATGAGAGAATAGCATAGGAAGAAAGAGCCTTTATTTAAAAAAAAATTGTCTCTTTAAAAAGCATAATATCTGTCATGAGTTCTCTATCCGACTGGTCTCGAGGGAAGGCAGATGGATGTGCCTGTTCCCACGTGCAGGGGAGATCTCACAGACTTAACCGAGCCTCTGATAAATCTTCTCTATAGTCCCATTAGTTTTGATGAAGTTCTTTGAGAAACTGAGAAGAGAAAAATGCCTTTGAAAAATGCCCCTATTCTGCAGTGTGGTGTTATCAGGGCCCTGATTTATTCCATAGAAAGGAGTAGGTCACATAGGAAAAAATTAACTTTTTTTCCTTTGATATAATTTATTTGCTGAGTGCAAACATATGGTTAAAAGCCACACTATAGATTGAAAATCTTTCCATGATACATTAATTTAAAAATAATCACACAAAATATGAGTTTCTTAAAAAAGAAATAATTATCTTGCTATTTGTTATGAGCATATCATTACAAAGAACAAATTTTAAAAGAAGTATGCTTAAAATATGTTTGGTAGTGAGCAGTAGATTGCAGGCTTCTATGGAGTCCAGATTGGAATCCAGTTTCTCTCACTTGGTCAATATGTGATTTGGGAGATGTTTCTTGAATTATTTGTGCTTGAATTTCATTAGCGTAAAGAGGTGAGAGGTAAAATATTACATTTATGGGATTTGGGGAACGATTAAAGCCCTTGTTTTTCCTGGCATATAATAAGAGAGATAACAGTTAATTCTCTAGCTGTTATTATTAGCACTGGTGAATAAATCAAATCACTTATTTCTAACTGTGAATGTTAACATCCAGTTTGTTTTTAAAGTGCATTTTGAGTTGGTCATCTAACAATAAATATCATTCTCCAAATTATTTGTGGAGTTTTCCTCCTTTCTGCAGTTAGTGGATATTAAAGAAGGATCTCTTTAGAAAGAGGTGGACACAGGAGGTAAAGATTGAGCAGTGTTTCCTGTTCAAAAACTTCACATAGGAGATTGGAGGAAATTTGGAAAACTAAAGCAATCAGAGTCACAGATAACTCAGCTTGTAGGAACATCCGTTGGCTTTCTCTGCTGAGTCACAGCCTCAAAACTAAGATCTCTGTGGAAAAGTGGTAGGAAGAGATGCAGGTGGGGACATTGATTTGGTGAAATGTGGAGACTTTCTTTTATTATTTGAGTTTGCTTTAAATCCATGGTTTTCCACTGTGACTGTTTGAGTAACCGAGCTTGATTAGTAGTGCTGTGCTGTGTTGGGCTTAGTTGCTCAGTCGTGTCCAACTCTGTGACCCCGTGGACTGTAGCCCGCCAGGCTCCTCTGTCCAGGGGGATTCTCCAGGCAAGAATACTGGAGTGGGTTGCCATGCCCTTCTCCAGAGGATCTTCCCAACCAGGGATCAAACCCAGGTTTCCCGCATTGCAGGTGGATTCTTTACTGTCTGAGCCACCAGGAAGCCCAAGAATACTGGAGTGGGTAGCCTATCCCTTCTCCAGGGGAACTTCCTGACCCAGGAATTGAACGGGGTCTCCTGGAGTGCAGGAGGATTCTTTACCAGCTGAGCTACCAGGGAAGGCCCTTGGTTAGAATTAAACCTAGGTGAAAGCAAGGCTAGACTGGCTCTTCTGTCAACTCTATCTGTACCATTTATTACTGGGTCTTCAAACTACCTTCTCCCTGCTTCTACCCTACACTTCCTCTTTAAACCTTGAAGTAACCCTTTCATTTTCCTCAAACATTCCATGCCTGCTTCCCAGAAGATCTGGCTGGCATCTCAGAAGACCATCCCAGAAGATCTGGGCTGGCATCCCAGAAGATCCAATGAATCATTTTGTTTTCTTGCCTAAAAACTCCTTTTCAGGCAATCATATTAAACTATGATAGTATCAATGTATACATTTAAGACATCTTCCAGAGGCAATATGTACATTTCTAATTTTCAAACACTAGGAATTAATTTAGCTAGGTAGTACATGATGATTGCACACCATCAGTGAACACAAAGGATGAAGAAGGCATTTCAATGTCTTCTGCTTACTTCACAGATATTTAATCCTACCCTATATCCAGGATGATTTTATGTAAGGATCAGATGATAAATCTTAAAAACAAAACAAAACAAAACACTGCAGCATACATTAAATAATGGGATTAAATTGAATGTTATTGGGAGAAATATAATAGTACCTTAAGTCTAAGACCTCAGAGAATGGGATCTATTTGAATCATGCAGGATTGACTGTAGCAGGATGTCAGAAAATCAGAATAGAAACAGAGTGTATGTCTCTGGTAATACAGGTCCTTGATTCTGAATTCTGTCCGAAATTATCAGAATTACCTGGGAAACTTGTTAAAAATACCAATTCCCAAGCCTCAGCCCCTAAAGATTTGGTTGATAAGATCTGGAAATAAGTATTTTTAGCCACATCCCTGGTGGTTTTATATAGTCCCTTCCACACAGATCCTTGGACCATCATTTGGAACTCAAAAACCTACAAGAGGGAAGATCAGTGAAGGGATATATTTTAATACATTCTATTTTTTTAGCTTTATAAATGAATTAAGGTCATTCATTCTAAAAGCATCTCTTTGGGACCATTAATTTGGATGTTATTTTCAGTTATTTATCTCTTATTATGTGGTATACATTATTAATACTAAATTCAATATTGCATTATTAAAGAATATATAGCATATAGTATTATATAACATAGGGTTTCCCTGGTGGCCCAGAGGGTAAAGAATCTGACTGCTCCACAGGAGACTCAGGTTCAGTCCCTGGGTTGGAAGGGATCCCCTGGAGAAGGGAGTGGTTACCCATTCCCGTATTCTTGTCTGGAGAATTCCATGCATAATTTTCTCTTATTTGACCCCTATTATGTGAGATTGTTGGATGGCATCACTGATGCAATGGACATGAACTTGGGCAAATTTTGAGAGATGGTGAGGGAAAGGGAGGCTTGGCGTGCTGCAGTCCATGGGGTTGCAAAGAGTCAAGCACGACTGGGTGGCTGAATGACATGTGGTATATGCCTCCTAGGTGGCTCAGTGATAACTAATCTGCCTGCCAGTGCAGGAGACATGGGAGACATGGGTTGGATCCCTGAGTCGGGAAGATCTCCAGAGGAGGAAATGGCAACCCACTCCAGTGTTCTTCCCTAGAAAATCCCATGGACAGAGGAACTTGCCGGGCTACAGTCCATGGGGTTGCAGAGAATTGGACATGACTATGCATGCAAGCATGTCAAGTGGTATTATTAATACTAAATATAATCTTTTATTAAATGAAATATAGCACATAATATTATATAAAATACATTATATGTTTATAGATATTCAAACTTCAACAATACTTCCAATATGTGAATATATTACATGAAAATATTCCAGAGAATATCAAAATTTATTCTAAAATCTTTTCTTCTGGAAAAATTCCCAAGTTTTATAACCATAGAAAGAGCTATTCTCTAAAACTTTTTATAGCAGCAATATCTATGACAAGAGTTGGAATGGCTAGCTATATTTCAGAACATCAATTCACTGTTATTACATTGAGCATTGTGCCACCATTATAGTAATATTAGTAAAAATATGAAACCTTTGGAAATATATGATATAATTTTAAGCTAAAAATAATGAATAGGTTCTACCCATCAAGATAATAAATCTGTAAATACATTTATGTCTGAGCACAGACATAAAGGAAAAGTAAGAGTTCAAACATTACTCAGGGTAAAATAATGAAATTAGATGAATTAGAATAGCTTTTAAAACATTGTTTATATTTAATTTATCAAATTAGAATATGTGTTAACAAATGATTTTTAAATTTTATGTATATAAACATTACTTTTGACTTTGAAATTATTACCAGCTATTAGCATTTACAGCATAATTGCCCTCACTCACTGCCCTCTCCTTGAATTTCCTGAGTAGTTGTGAACATAGAATAGAGCAGAGAGTAATAAATAACTTCAATTCACTGGTTCAGCAAAAAGTTACTAAGCATATACTATGTTCAGGGCATGCAGTGAAATTTGAATGAGAATCCTCCTCTGTACATGCAGGTGATGGCAACTTTTGTTTCCATGTTCCTCATTCTTCATTTTATCTAATGCAGTTTGTGTGACCATGCAGTTTGTGTGACCAAACCCCAGGACCTATACACCTTTGAGTGTGTGGCTTGACCCTATGACTAACATTTGTATCCAGGTGCCTTTCCTTATATATATAATAGCCAATTTGAGAGTGGTTGGGCAGTCATGAGTATATCAGCTTTATACCATTAAAGACATAGACTACAATTATATCACTGCTTTGAAAACAGCTGGTTAAATGAAAAATGCTTGTGGTTTCATGAGATTGCACATGAAGAGAAGGCTTCTAATCAAAGCTTATTTCACCATTTTTATTGGCATCCATCAAAAGGTACAACTATATTTATTATGTATATACTGCAAAGTACAAATAAAATAAGCACATTTTATTAAAGTTAGAATAATTCCCAATCAGCACTAGATATAGCATGTTGATTGGGAATAAGAGAATGAAACAGAACCATAATAACTTGGAACAAAATAATGAAAAGTACTCAACAAATCCTTTGTTTCTGTTTACATTCTCCATAGCAGTTATAATTGCTAGGGTCTATTCAAAGTTACTGGAAAATAAAAAGCACTGTAACCAATAGTGGAATTTCTTTTAAGTACTAGCTACCCACTGGGAAAAGGACTGTATCACATTTCTTTTCTATGTAAACAATTTGAGAAAGAAGAAATCAGCTAGTGCACAATCTATAAAATTGTTAGTTTATTTTTTTTGGGGGGGGTGGGAAGGGTGTATAATTACATATTGCTTTGTATTATATTGCCATCCAGGAAATACGCTAACACTGTAATTCCAGTCCTTGCAACTACTCCAATCCCTTTTACCCCATTGGTTACCACATTTTGGTACCCCAGAGTTGGCATGCTCAAGCCAGAATTTTTTTTTTAAAGCTGATGAAGGTCATTTTCCTTTTCTGGGCTTCCCTCTTCTCAACTCAAAAGCAAGGATAATAATGCTGGCTCTACTTACACATTACAATTGCTAAAAGAATAAAAATTTATATACTATATATATATATATATATATATATGACAATATAAGTTCTGGAAACAGAAAATCCAGGTGATGTAACTGTTATTTCATTTGACTTGTGAATAATGAAAGGGAAAAACAACAAAAATCTGTGGTGTTTTAGAACCTCAAGCTTCATTTTTCCATTGCCTCTGAGTGGTTCTTGCTTGCTCATCTTTAGATTTGCCTCCCCCTCCCCAGTCTACACAGAGCATAAACTCCTGTCTGGTTTGAGTGGAGAGATCATAGGAAACTGAAGAGGCCCAGCCCCTGTCTCCCTCTAGTTTTGCATCTTGAGGTCACTTGCTACAGCCCAAGTCTTGAAGACCTGCTTTCACCCCTCCTTGGGACCTCAGATTTAGGAGGATGTCAGCCTTGAACGAGTCCCACTGTCAAACTCAACTTCCAGGGGACACATCCAGGAGGACAGGATTGAAAAGAATTTATAATGTGCACTGAACATGTCTTAGATGGGTCTCTAGAATTAAAATATTTTCCATACCTTCTCCTGTGTATCAGTTAGATCTTCTCCTTCCAGAAACCACCTTTCCTCACTTCATTGTCTTTTCCCAAAGCAACCCAGACACCTGGACTCATCCTTAAATAAATCTCCATTTCACTCAAAATGCAGCAATTAAATCACATCAATATCCCTTTTCTTATATATCTTCTTATATGCCTACCAGTGTAGTATGATCATCACTTGCCCACCTGCCTCTCATCTAGTCAATGTTGAATTTATGTAATGTGCCTGAAGCCCTCTCCTTCAGAGCATGCTGCTACCTATTCCATCTTCATTATAGGCAACTCAGTGCCTATCTTTCAAAATGGTGAATTCTTAAACTTCAGCATGCACCGTAATCACCAGGAGGGCTTGTTAAAATACAGATGGTTAGCCTCAAAGTCTGAACTAAAAGGTCCAGGGTTGGGCCCTAGAATTTGCCTTTCGAACAAGGTCCTATCTGAGGCTGCTGTGATGCTGGTACTGGAAATATACTTTGAGAGACATTGTTCTAACTTGAGAGTTCTAAACTCCTCTCCCAAGATTTCAGAGCTGTCCATAACTCAGGCCACCCTACTTATTTCATCACATTTGGTGAATACTTCTCTTGTCAGATAGATGTGGATTTACAATTAAGGTAGACATCAGCTTCAAGGCCTCTCATTTGCACAGGTCTCCTTGAGGGCCTAGTAGTTAACTTATATTCTTTTGTTTAAAGAAAGCCCTAAAAGATATGTTTCAATTCACACAAAGTCTAGGTCTCTCTTACTATACATCAGGGTTTCTCATTGACTTTTGAGCATGCTAAATTTCTTTTCATTTCTGTACTCTGATCTGTTTCCCAGAGTTAGTAAGTCCTCAAGCCTTTGTTCTGCTTTTGTTTCTCTCCAACAGCAAATTGCACCCATCCTTGACTACCAAGACCACTTCTTTATTTGCTAGACTAATCTAACTCTTGTTTTATCATCTGTCAACTGCTTTGTGTTGCTATTTGTTCTTTATATGTGTTTCTCTCTAGAGTCAAATCCTTTTGGATATTACTTTGCCAAGCTATACATCTAGCAATTGGTGTTAGGGAAATATAAAAAATATGTTAATCAAATTAATTAAAATAACTATAACAATAGCAGCTGATATTGGGTTGGCCAAAATGTTTGTTCAGTTTTTTTTTTTTTTTTTCCTGTAAGCAAGCTCTAGTAGCACTTAATTGTCTTTAACTTCATTCAAAACAATTTTGTTAGATTATATTGTGACAAATGTGGTTTGCAAAATTTCATGCTGGAGATTTCTTACTGAAAGATGTTCCATGGTCCAGGTTGACTAGGTGAAGTTGATATCTATCAAATCCAGACATTAATTGAGAACAGTTGACTTCATCAAAATATCCAAACCAAGTGTTGAAAATCATTTGCACTAGCTTGGTTACATCAATCACTTTGATGTTTGGGTTGCATGTAAGTTGACCTAAAAAACATATTCTTCTCATCAAATTATGATGAGTGATGAAAAGTGGATAAGATGCAATCATGTGGAAGAGAAGAGTTTGTGGGCAGAGCAAAATGAACCACCACCAACCACACCAAAGGCCAGTCCTCCTCCAAAGAAGGTGATATTATGTATATGGTTGGATTGGAAGGCAGTTTCCTATTATGAGCTCCATCAGGAAAACCAAAGGATTAACTCCAACAAATATTTTTCCCAGTTAGACCAACTAAAAGAAGCACTAGATGAAAAGCATCCAGAATTAGTCAATAGAAAATGCATAATCTTCCATCAGGATAATGCAAGGCCACATGTCTCTTTGATGATCAGGCAAAAGTCATTACAGTTTGGCTGGGAAATTCTGATTCATCCACTGTATTCACCAGACATTGCAGTTTCATGTTTCCATTTATTTTTGCCTTTACAAAATTCTCTTAATGGAAAAAATTTCAATTCCCTGGACAACTGTAAAAGGCACTGAGAACAGTTATTTGCTCAAAGAGATAAAAGTTTTGGGATGGTGGTATTATGAATTTGCCTGAAAAATAGCAGTAGTTTGAAGAACAAAATGATGAATATATTTTTCAATAAAGTTCTTGGTGAAAATAAAAAAATGTGTCACTTATTTTTGCTTAAAAATCAAAGGATCTTTTTGGACAACCCAAATATTTACTGAAGACTTACTAGCCGGCGAGCATGGTGCTAAGGGCTTTATACATGTTATTTTATTCTAATCTCAACTTTTCCCTAAACTAAGCCACAATTATTGGTGCAACAATTGTTGTTGTTTTAAGATAAAACTGAAGCATAGAAAGTTTAAATAATTTCCTCAAAGTCCCTCAGCTAATACAGGATTTAAACTCCAAGCTATATGATTCCAAAACCTTAACTCCTAATCAGTTTAATCAAACCGGAAGTTGTAATCTATTACTTTGAGACACAGTGAGTGCGGAGTGACCCTTTCAGCCATTATTTTCCCTTTGTTGCCTACAAAGCCTGCAAGGCTAACCTCACACTCAGCCATAGTACAAGAGCACCGTGGCAAAGGGCAGTGTGCCAGCTCTGAACAGGACAGGTACACTGGGAGACTGGAGACTGACATTGAAGCATGTCAGAAAATGTCATTTTTTATAGCTTCCAGACTGATGAAATACTAGTTAACTGATTGCAAAGATTGCTATTATTATGATGAGTGTCCTATTAGAATTCAATAATAACAGATTCTGCTGATCTATTTGCAATATTCTTTCCCTTACAAGTATATGCACCAGCCAATATGTGACAACTCTTGATTCACTCGGAGAGTCTCTATCCACAATAACATAGTGAACATTAACTATCTCCTATCCAGTGAAGCAAAAGAAATGCAAAAAATCAAAATGACTGTCTGAGGAGGCCTTATAAATAGCTGTGAAAAGAAGAGAAGCAAAAAGCAAAGGGCAAAAGGAAAGATATACCCATTTGAATGCAGAGTTCCAAAGAACAGCAAGGAGAGATAAGAAAGCCCTCCTCAGTGATCAGTGCAAAGAAATAGAGGACAATAATAGAATGGGAAAGACTAGAGATCTCTTCAAGAAAATTAGAGATACCAAGGGAATATTTCATGCAAATATGGGCACAATAAAGCAGAAATGGTATGGACCTAACAGAAGCAGAAGATATTAAGAAGAGGTAGCAAGAATACACTGAAGAACTGTACAAAATAGATCTTCACAGCCCAGATAATCACAATGGTGTGATGACCAACCTAGAGCCAGATATCCTGGAATGTGAAGCCAAGTGGGTTTTAGGAAGCATTACTATGAACAAAGCTAGTGGAGGTGATGGAATTACAGTTGAGCTATTTCAAAACCTAAAAGATGATGCTGTGAAAGTGCTGCAATCAACATGCCAGCAAATTTGGAAAGCTCAGTAGTGGCCACAGGACTGGGAAAGGTCAGTTTTCATTTCAATCCCTAAGAAAGACAATCCCAAAGAATGCTCAAACTACCGCACAGCTGCACTCATCTCACACACTAGCAAAGTGATGCTCAAATTTCTCCAAGCCAGGCTTCAACAATACATGAACATGAATTCCAGATGTTCATGCTGGCTTTAGAAAAGGCAGAGGAACCAGAGATCAAATTGCCAACATCCGCTGGATCATCAAAAAAGCAAAAGAGTTCCAGAAAAACATCTATTTCTGCTATATGGACTATGCCAAAGGCTTTGACTGTGTGGATCACAATAAACTGTGGAAAATTCGAAGGAGATGGGAATACCAGACCATCTGACTTGCCTCTTGAGAAATCTGTATGCAGGTCAAGAAGCAACAGTTAGAAGTGGACATAGAACAACAGACTGGTTCCAAATAGGAAAAGGAGTACATCAAAGCTGTATATTGTCACCCTGCTTATTTAACTTATATGCAGAGTACATCATGAGAAACGCTGGGCTGGATGAAGCACAATTAGAATCAAGATTACTGGGAGAAATATCAATAACCTCAGATATATCAATAACCTCAGACACCACCCTTATGTCAGAAAGTGAAGAACTAAAGAGCCTCTTGATGAAAGTGAAAGAGGAGAGTGAAAAAGTTGGCTCAACATTCAGAAAACAAAGATCATGGCATCCCGCCCATCACTTCATGGCATATAGGTGGGGAAACAGTGACAAATTTTATTTTGGCGGTCTCTAAAATCACTGCAGATGTTGACTGCAGCCATGAAATTAAAAAGTGCTTAGTCCTAGAAAGGAAAGTTATGACCAACCTAGACTGTATATTAAAAAGCAGAGACGTTACTTTGTCAACAAAGGTCTGTCTAGTCAAGGCTATGGTTTTTCCAGTAGTAATGTATGGATTTGAGAGTTGGATTATAAAGAAAGCTGAGTGCCAAAGAATTGATGCTTTTGAACCGTGGTGTTGGAGAAGACTCTTGAGAGTCCCTTGGACTGGAAGGAGATCCAATCAGTCCATCCTAGAGGAAATCAGTCCTGAATATTCATTGGAAGGACTGATGTTGAAGCTGAAACTCCAATACTTTGGCCACCTGATGAGAAGAACTGACTCATTTGAAAAGACCCTGATGTCGGGGAAGATTAAAGGCAGGAGGAGAAGGGGATGACAGAGGATGACATGGTTGGAGGGCATCACCGAGTCAATGGACATGAGTTTGAGTAAGCTCCAGGAGTTGGTGATGGACAAGGAGGCCTGGCGTGCTGCAGTCCATGGGGTCGCAAAGAGTCAGACAGGACTGAGTGACTGAACTGAACTGATCTGATCCAGTGAACATTAATATTTCTACTGGACATTATATCAGTTTAAAGAAAAGTAATTTGAACTCAGATAAGTTGTCTTTGGCAGGAGGCAGACACTAGTGGGTAAAGTTATTCATGGGGCTATTTGACTTACATTTTTCTGAACCAGAAAGATGAAATATTTAGTTCTTAATCCATGTCAGTTACCTTTCTATGGATTCAAAAAACAGTTCACAGACATTGTGATATTCATCATAATATTCATGCAACCTAGAAAGAGGTGACTAACACAATTCCACAACTTGTAGGCAAAAACAATTTCTGACTCAACACATTGCCACATCGTTGTCTTATATCATTTTTATTGCTCATTTTATGCTATGATAGAATAATGTCAAATGTTTACTTATACAATTGTTTTGCACAGTACTTATTAGGCATATGCTGTATCCAATGTAACCACAATGAAACAGAAAGATCTGTATCCATATGTTATATTTGTAGTCTTAGGTCTACTAGATGAAAATACTGTTAAAAATTTTAACAGTTAAAAATACTGTTAAAAATTCAGAATTTTATCATCTATCATTGTTTAATTCACCTTACATAACAGGGATACTAAAATACTCCTAGTTTTCTAAAATAAAAACATTTTATTCTATCCTTATCTTGGAAATGGAAGTTTTCCTAAAATGCTTCACATTAGATTTTTGTTAAATTAATACCTTAGAACACTACTAATGTGTATTTTTGTTTACTGATAATTAAATGCCTTGAAATGAAGTGAAGTCGCTCAGTCATGTCTGACTCTTTGTGACCCCATGGACTGTAGCCTACCAGGCTCCTCCATCCATGGGATTTTTCAGGCAAGAGTACTGGAGTGGGTTGCCATTTCCTTCTCCAAATTAAATTAAATGCCTTGCATGCATGTTAAGTCATTTCAGCCATATCCGACTCTTTGCAACCCCATGGACTATAGCCTGCCCGATCCTCAGCCTGTGGGTTTCTCCAAGTAAGAAAACTGGAGTGGGTTGTCGTGCCCTACTCCAGGGAATCTTCCTGATGCAGGAATCGAACCTGTGTCCCCCAATTAAATGCCTTATGCAGCACCAACCCATCACAGAAGAGACTGTCCCCATATAAAACATTACTAGACTGTTGTCATAAGATCTGAGATACTTCCTTTTCAATCAGAGAAGCCCCTAAAAGAGCAACCAAATGAAAGTTACATAGAAAAGTAGAAGTGCTAACAGATTTAAGAAGCCACTTAGAGCCATGCTAGATGGTTGGAGAGCTGAATGCTTTTGGCTAGTCTTCATGAAATTATCCTACAAAAGTATTTTGCTCTTGATAGAAGTGTTCACATTTAGATCACCATTCCTGGCAAATATGATTTGGTGGATACTAATATCAGCAAACTGCTACTCTAAGATAATAATAAAGTTCCAAGTTTTGAATTTATCTTTCTTTTACTCGTGAAAAACAGCTTGACAACTTTTATTTACAACTTTGTGAAGAGAACATATTTCAGTTCAATTATCAACTAAACCATGAAACAGAGAATAAAAAGAAGACATTGCTTTGGGTAAAACATTTTATGTTGAGCAGTAAGTCTCTTCCTTCCTTCCTTTCTTCCTCTCTTCCATCTTTCTTTTTGAAATTTTGAAATCATCTTATTGCTTATAGTTTTTTAAAAACACTAAATCATATAAAGAAGTTGTGGTACATATACACAATGCCATATTACTCCGCCATAAAAAGGAATGCATTTGAGTCAATTCTAATGAGGTGGATGAAGCTAGAGCCTATTATACAGAGTGAAGTAAGTCAGAAAGAGAAAGATAAATAATGTATACTAACACATATATTCAGAATCTAGAAAAATGGTATTGAAAAATTTATTTGCAGGGCAGCAATGGAGAATCAGACATAGAAAATAAACTTATGGACATGGGAAGAAGGGAGGAGAGGATGAGATGTATGGAAAGAGTAACATAGAAACTTACATTACCATGTGTAAAATAGATAGCCAATAGGAATTTGCTGTATTTCTCAGAAAACCCAAACAGGGGCTCTGTATCAACCTACAGGGGTGAGTTGGGGAGGCAGATGGGAGGGAGGCTCAAAAGAGAGGGGATATATGTGTACCTATGGCTGATTCATGTTGAGGTTTGACAGAAAACAACAAAATTCTGTAAAGCAATTATCCTTCTATTAAAAAATAATTTAAAAGATAAAAAATAAAAACACAAAATCTTTAAATAATCGATTTAACAGATTCTTTGAAAAGTGATTCCACTGGTAACTGTTGAACAGAATATTAAGCTAAAAAAATTAATTTAATCCTTTTCTAAGGTTATAAAGTGCATTATTACTCAGTATAAATATTATCAAATGAATATTGAAAGCCATTAACAAGGTGTAATTCATACATAGAATGAATATAGCACCTGGCTCTATTAGAGCTCAGTTACTCTTATCTCTCTAGTAGTATTTTTAATAATAGTTGTGTGATTGATGTCTATGAGATTGAGTAAAACTTAAACTATAGTCACATGAGTAAAACAAGGTTTAAATATCTGGTAGCATGTTTGTATGTATGTGCATGTGTGCTCCTGAGAGAAAGAAAAAGAATGAGAATAAAACACATTCTATAATGAAATACATTCTTTTTCAAGGTACAACAAGCAAGTTATTACCAACAGTATTTAATTACTTTTTCTAATTTATCAGCGATGGAAGAAGGAAAGAAATAGCAAAACAAACTGTGGGACCTCAAAATTTCTCCTGCTGAATGAACACTGATAAGAAAATTCTGAATCATCTTTTCACCCAGTTTATACTATTTATGGACTAATGAGCAGAAAGACTACAAATGAACTGAATGGTTAATGAATCACATTGTTTTCCACCTTATGAACAGCAAAGACAGCCTCTGATTCATCCACCTCCTACCCCCATCACTGTGATGCTCTTACACTCTGCTCCTCCAACCAACTAAATCAAATGGTTAACACTGGAGCACTCAATAATTGACAAATATTTCCTATTTTGTGTACAGAAAGATTAGAGTCACACTGTTCAGAAAATTCTAAAGTGTTATTATATCATGAAAGGCCCAGAAGATCAATTGTAGAGGACCTAGGTGTAAATTGGCTGCCATTAGACAAAATGGCAAAAAGCGCACACTTCCCAGACCTGGAGGAGATAATTAGGTCCAATTACTAGGTGAAGTCACTGTATTCATTTAAAAACCAGACAGTGAGCCAAAGAGTGTGTGTGTGTGTTTATGCCATAAAAAAAATGTGGCATAACAAAATTATAGCTGTGATCACATAGGTATTCTTCTTTATTAATAAGAAAAGTGATATATGACCACTATAAAAAATTAGCATATCCAGGTGAATATATTGGAAAAGCACAAATCACCCATGAAACCACCACTCAGAAATAACCAATATGAAAATTATATTATAGTTTCTTCTAGGATTTTTCCGAAACATATGCTTGTAAAACACACAGACACATACACAGATGCACACACATTTCTCTCTGCTAAAATATGGATCATTTTTTTCTATTTGTTTAGTGAACTACAACATAAGCATTTTTTTCCAATAGCATTAACTGTTAAGTAAAAAAAAAAAAAATCACGATTTCATTCTATGGATGTACCATACATATATATGAAATCATTTATCTACCTGTGATAACCTCTACAGACTATTCTTTCTCCACATCTCTAATTTTTTTCATTGATATAAACTCCTGGAAGTAGATTAAGGTTTTGAGTTTATATACTATAACAAAACATATTTTAAATATATGTCCTTGAAACCCTGTGTTAATCACAAAGTCTATCAATTATGCCTAGACTGATCCTGATCACTCATAAATCTCTCAACTGTTAGAATCTCTCATCCCTGCTCAGTTGTCCTTGGATGAGTTCTACTCATAGTTGATGAATAAAGAAAAAATTCAGAGATTAAATAGGAGAATAAAATGTTCAGCAAGAAAGTAATTTTGAATTGGATAAAAATTGGTTTAGCCTAAGACTATTGATGTTATATATGGTAAAAGCTAAGGTGGCCAAGAGAGAAAGGTCCGTGAGAGTGGAACATAGACAGTAGGAGAATAAGGGTTGCCATTGTCAGGAGGGCATCCCCTGGATCCCATGCTCTTGTTCTCATTCTCAGTACACAACTAATGCTAAGGCCAACAGCCCATTTCAACTCTGCTGACTTGCTCCTCACGAACAGTTCTGTATTTTTCATACTTGAAGCCTTAAAGCACAGATTAAAGAAGAGATTTTCCTTGTCAAATGAAAAAACATTTGAGCAGAATCGCACAATTTCTTTTGCTTTCTTTGAACCTTAGCAAGTTACTCTTTCTCACCAAAAGAAGGACTGCTTTCTATAGCTTCCAACATACAAATATTGCTAGAATATTATCCTCAGCCAGGTATTCTGGGCCTGGCTAATAAAACTAGTAAAACTGATGCTCCTTGTGAAAACAAAGAAGTGGCAGTTTGTAGGGGTAAGGACAGCCACCGGCACCTCATGCACAGTCTCATGCTGGACCTTTACTATCTCTTTTCTTGTAAAATGTCCTCTCCAGGCTGACTGTGTCCTCTAGAACATTTATTTGCTTGTTAAGAAAATAATGGATATCCTCAATCTTTTCCCTCAGAATGTTCTCTGTACCAACTACTTATCTGACATCTGGATTTCCTTTGAAAATATCACTGTCTTTATCTCACTATTATCAGGGATCGATTCAGTTTCCTTTCTCATTTCTTTTAACAAAGTTTTAAGTTTAAGCACCCTACTCAAAGTACCAATTCTCACCCCCCATACACAAAGTCAACACTTCAGCAGGTCATCTATTTCTGTACCACTACCAGCCAACCCCTTTATAGTCTCTTGTGAAAAAGTGGCTCAGTCAGTTTTGAACTGTTTTTGATTGTACCCCTTTCCCACTGGTAGCTTTCCTCTATGAATGCTGTATTCTCCCTCCTGAAATTCATTGCCTCCATCCACTGTTTCTTTACTTGTAAATGCTTTAAGCCATCCTTCATTGAAACTTATGAGCCTGGTTTCTCTTTAAGAAGCAGTCCTATAACTCCTATCCTTAGTTGCCACATTTCTTGAATTAATTGGATAGCTTTATCCTTCCTTTACTATAATATAGTCTTTGCCTCCCATCCTATAATGAATCTGTAATTGTCAATTCCTAAAATCAATTGGTGGTCTTAAAAAATGAGTTTTGGTCTCCATCAACTTCCCTTGACATCACTGAATTATTTAACAATGGGATACTCTTTATTTGTTGATATTTTCTTCCAGAACTTCCATGGCATTATTTACTTCTGGCTTTTCATTTACAGCTTTTTTCTGATATATATATACATGGGCACCTCTTTTGTGAATAACCCCTTAAATGTTACTTGGATTTGGTCTTCACTCCCTTGTATTTTCTCTCCCCCTATTCTCTTTGGACAGGGACCCTGGCCTCCATGTCTCTACTGTTCTCTAAACATAGGCATCTGTCAAAACTACAGATGTTTTGGTTGATATTAAAAATGTAACCTGACTTTTAAGTGAAAATTGAAATATGGATACAGAAGAATATTCAACCTAGTTTAGAAAAATCATACTCTGTTATTCCTTCACTTCATTTAGCCTTGCTTCCCCTCTTAACTTCTAATTTTTTGTTAATGATATCACCACCCACCCTGTTATTCAACTTAGAAATCATCAAATGCTACTTGAATTATTCTTCTCTATTGCTATTTGTCTCTACAACTCATTTCTAATCTGCTTGTCTCACCACCATCACAGTTGCATAGTTTAATGCATCACCATTGTAATTGCATCACAAATGCACAATTTAATCACAGACCAGATTAAATACTTTGATCAGGCTCAGGAGGCTTAAAATGTTTGATGATCCTGCTTAAAGAATTCAATCTACATGTACTACTCAAATCCTTCACATTTTGGTCCCAAATTCTTTTCTACTCTCAGTTTTTGAAAACTTCCTTTTATTCCACCTAAGCAAAATGAATCTCTATTTCATCTGTGCTCCCACGGCACATTGTTCTCGGCAGTAAGTACTGCAGTAAGTACACTCTCAACCCTTTCTGTTCTTTCAAGTTCTAACCATGTCTGTTCTTCTAGTTAGAAGTTCCTGAAAAGCAGCAACCATATCATTCATCTCTGTAACTCCCACACCAGCACAACATTTCTGGCTTAAGAAATGTTTTAAAAAATATTTTTAATGTTTTAAGTCATTCTGGTATCTACAAGAATATGCTGCCTTTTGCCATGCTAAGTCACTCACTGGTTTCTGACCCTTTGTGACCCCATGGACTGTCGGCTTCTCTGTCCATGGGGATTCTCTAGGCAAGAATGCTGGAGTGAGTTGTCATGTTCCCCTCCAGGGAATCTTCCCAACCCAAGGATTGAACCCAGGTCTCCCATATTACAGGCAGATTCTTTACTGTCTAAGCCACCAGGGAAGCCCTGAAAGTGAAAGTGAAAGTCTCTCAATCGTGTCCAACTCTTTGTGACTCCCTGGACTATACAGTCCAGGGAATTCTCCAGGCCAGAACACTGGAATGGGTACCCTTCCCCTTCTCCAGGGGATCTTCCCAACCCAGGGATCGAACCCAGGTCTCCCACATTACAGACAGATTCATTATCAACTAAGCTATCAGGGAAGCCCTATGCTGCCTTAAATGATGTTAATTCAATAACAAAACATGCTTTGGTATAGCTTTAAGTTTATGGAAATTTAGTTCATGTCTTTTTTTCAGAAGAATTCCAAGAATGTTCTTGAGTATCGGCATGACTTTTTACAATATGCCCCAAGGATATTAAGTGAAAAGTCTGAATATATCTCCATGGTAAAGATAAAGAAAATAAGGCTAATGGAGGTTACCTTACTTATCATTGTCACAAAACCAGTGGGTGATACAGTAAGGATTAAAAACTCTTACTTTGAATTGTCATTCATTAGCATATTCACTCCATGAAGCAATCATTCAATAGTAACTTACCATCTCTTTATGAGGACAAATGAGATAATGTCTGTAAGACAATTTAAACTACTCAGGAAAAGCAAGCTATATAATTTAAGAGATGAATTTGATAAATTGGATTCACAAATAAGAAGATTGGCTCAAAGCCTCCATGAGAGGAAGCTATTGTGTCATTTTCCCAATCATCTTGCCAATTTTCCTCAAGCTTTATAATCCTACAAGTCTTCTCTAGAGCTTAGCAAATGAACTTCTTCTAAATGAGTTTTGGTCTCAACTCAGTAAATTTTATTTGTACTTTCCCCATATTCTCTCCAATAGTTCACTGACCCATTACATCACCAAAGCTACTATGCATCCCAACTAGAATACAAGCACATTTGACTTGTTTCATGGCTAATGCTTTAGCAATCATCTTAGTATAACAATATTGATCTGATATAAAAGCATTTTCTCTTTCATATTATTACATTTATGCGTGGGCTCTACATGAGAATTCACCATATAAGCCTCCAAGAGTGTACTTCTTGCACCACAGAGTTTTTTTCAGTAATAGCACCTACTACCTAGGACCCAAGGGCACCCATTAAGTGCTCAATGATATTTCCTACAAGACCTTTTTTTGTCCTTTGAGAGTATTTCTAGCACTCTCAGAAGGACAATGCAATCAATGAAACCTTCAATAGTTCTGAATTTAACAATCTGAATGCTATTGAAATAGCCATAGTATATGAAGAAGAAGCTGCTGATACATGGGCAAATGTGAATCAGGAGCGAGCCAGACAAAGCTGGCCATATCCTGTCTTCCACTGTTTAGAAAAATAGAATGATTTTATTTAGGGCAGAACCGTGATCTGTTGAACAGAAATAGAGTAGAATTCAATTTTATTTCATAAGCAAAGCCTGCTCCAATAAAAGTGGTTCTGTATAAACCAAAAATGCAATTTAAACAGCATTTTAGATATCTCAATGTTCATTCAGCTTTACTATAAATGAAGTTTCACTTTAAGTGAATTACACTGTCACTTTTGAGTAAGTAAATCTTGCTCTCTAAGAAATTTACAGACATCGATATTCCCTTACAGTGTAAAAGGCAGATGCATACCAGCAGATAGTCACCATGAGGGGAAAGGAGAGGTACCTGCCTGTTACTGTGTATGTGTCCCTGATCCCAGGTTTACTGAGGAGAGAGTTCTATTTTTACATTTTTATATCAATTCTGAAGGGGGATTTTGAAGGATAATTCATAGCTAAAACATTTTTACTGAATTGGTGTTTTTAGAATTTAAATTTGTCCCAAATGTAAAATAATGACTGCCTTTAACAACTTTTCACAAAACAAGAATTAGAAAATCTTTAGGAATTTAAGAAATTCTTGCTGTGAATCGTCTATGAGTAATTAAAATTATACTACAAATGAGCTTATCAGTAATAGAGTAGGGGCACTAATGTTAAAAGTTTTTGCTTTGCACAGAGAAAATTACAGACCCAACAGCCTCAGGCTGTTACTCCAGAAAGTATATATTAATTTAGAACTAGTGGTGTAGATGAGAGAAAATTCCAACTTCAAAGACCCACAGATATACAACTCAGCTCGTTTTAAGAATATTTCAATCCAGACATATTTATATACATTCCTTTGATTAATAGTAATTCAACTCTTTGTTACCCTGCTTTTTGTGTTTTACCAAATTTTGTTTGATTTGAAACAATTCACCTGTCAATGAGACACTATATGTTTTTGTGTGTCATCATACTGTAGATATTGCCTTGTGGTAGTCAAAATGGCTAAGAGATCCATTCAGCAAACATAAACTAATTGCTAATTATGTGCAAATTATGTTTGAAACTAGAAAATAAATGTTGGTAAATAACACCTACAGGGTTTCAAATGAACCTTCAATTTAGTTAGAAAAAGAGTCATAAATGGGTAAAATTAATTAAAAATGAGAGATTCATACTGCACTTTAAGAGGAACATAAATAAATAAGATATGTGACATGACAATAAATGGGATGGCCAAATAATGAGTTACTTAATTGAGCATATTCTCCCATGAGATTCCCCAGTGAATTGATAATCTAGGATTCACCCTATGTCAATAGTAGCAAGTTTATGTCCCCTCATTTGATCCCTCTTATTGATTGGGGGTGGCTTTCAGAAGTGTTTTCTTGAGCTACAACTAGGTTTAGTTAGAATGATTACTCTGATTGTTTAGCACTGTGAGTACAAGGTGAGAAGAGATGCAATTCATGGTTTAACTTGCCATCTCTCTTCTAGACTCTTCCTTCTTTTCATTCTCCATACATTTTCAAGCTCCAGACACAGTCTTCTCTCCTAAATACCTTAGCCCTCTCTCATCCCTTACTTCAGTATTGTAATGCCTCCTCTTCATTGATGGCTCAGGTGGTAAAGAATCTACCTGCAATGCGGGAGACCCTGATTGGATCCCTGGGTTGGGAAGATCCCCTGGAGAAGGGTGATGGCAACCCACTCCAATATTCTTGCCTGGGAAATCCCATGGACAGAAGAGCCTGGCAGGCTGCAGTCCATGGGGTTGTGGACTGAATTTATAGTTATAGAATTTATGTCACTGAGTGACAAACACTAGTCTTTGTGCCTCTAAACTCAATAATGCATCCTGATAATTTAATTTTCTTTCTGAAATTTAAATATGACTATGTCATCCCCTGCGCCTAACTTGAAACCATTATAAAGTTTGAACTTATTTTGGCAAGTAGAACATTCCTGACCTCATGACTTCACAAATATCATGACAACCATCCTCACCTACCTTGCTTGTTTCTCGCTTTTCCTTTAAGCCGTCCTAGGTTGAGCACTGCTCCTTGAATGTCCTTTTTTCGTGGCATATGTTTTATCCATTTCTTAAAATGCCCTCCCTCACAAAGTTCACATGAGAATTTTCTCTTTTTGAAAATGTCAGTTCAAATTGATGACTGTGAGAGCTTTCCCAACATCTTCCTTCGAGTAGTAGGCCCTTTCTTTTTATTATGTATAAATTTCTATTGTAATGTTTGCCTTTTATGGATCTCCCACAAGACTGTAAGGTCAGGACAGAAGGCTCTTGTATTCTTTCATTGGTGTGTTCCCAGGGCCAGAAAATCACCATGGCCAGGGGGCGTATTCAGTGAATGCTTCAGGAGAAGAAGGATAACTGCAAGCTACAGTAGATGAGAGAAGAGTTAGAGAAGGCAGAGAAACAATATCTGGAAGGCAGTGAGGAAGCTGACGGAGAACCCTGGAGGGAACCCAGCAAAACTTCAGAGTCAACAAAGGGAAGTACCAGGGACAAAGACAAACTGTTTTGTCCATGTAACAGTTAACTGAGAAAGACAAGTGCCTAGATATGTATGGTAGCTGGATAAGGTGGCTTTTATCTAATAATTTCTTACCAGAAGTCTCTCTAAATCATTTACAAGTTAAGAATTCACTAGCTATGAACTCATTTTATAAGTTTGAGTGAAAATATTTTTTATCAATTTTATACAAATAAGCCTTTGAGTCTATTATATTTTACATTTCAGAATGCACACGTACTGTTATGTTTTTTTTTAATCTGTGTGTAGCGTATGTTTCTTTTTTCTAAAAGTCAAGCACTGCTTATAGGCAGAATCCATCTGTGAAAAAATACAGAAAAACAACAAAAAAGCTTTTATTTGGTTGTATGATATTCACTTATCCCAGTTTGACTATGTTATGTCATGTGTGACTAATGTCAGAGCATCCAGCCACCTGCCTTCCCACCAGCCACTGACAAGCTGAAGTTAAATAGGAGTGAAGTACATTGACAGACAAAATTATTTTTGGATTCACTGCTCAAGTAAAGCTTTGTTGAATCCATAGCAACCCAAGCATTATCTATATCTGCCTAGATTACTAAAATAACCCACTACATTACAAAATATGGATCAGAAGGGTTGATACTCCAGAAAAAGTATCCCCATGTTGGGGACTGAAATGCAGATAGTCACTTCTTCCCAGACTGACTGCAAAGCAACGACAAAAATCAGAAACAGACTGTCCATCAAGAAAGCAGCTGGAAAAATCAAAACAGTAAAATATGTAGTTGGCATGTTGCTTTTATACACTAGCCAAATCCCCACAGGGAAAAAATGCCATGTAGATTTCAGTCAATAAACAAATATCTGACAAGAGGTCAAATAAATCAGTCCAGCCTGTTATAATATATCATATGCAGAGTAATGGGAATAGAATCATCATAACACTAGTAGCAATGTGTTTGATTTCAAATGGACTGTGTATCTGGCATCTGCTAACTTGAATTATATGGGACTTTGGAAAAATGTTATTTGGTGTATGGAACGCTTTGAGGCCATAAAATCTGAATATATGAAATTTCCATCTTCAGTTAAAACACCAATGAAGATGAGTCAAAGACAACTGAGGTAAAACTAGAACGTTCAACCAAAGTATACAGTTAAGTGTGAATGTCTTCATTATATAAATATCTGCATATTAATTTGGCATTTCTATTCTTTTTTTTTCCCTTTGCCTACATGAAATAAAAGAAACCTATTCCTCTATCAAAGTTTGTCTCCCTTTCCAATCATTGTCATTCAAAGTACAGTTCACTCGTATGGTATCCAGTGTAGTCCTGGTCAAGCTTCAAACTCAAGATGCCAAGTGGCAACTGCTTAAGTTATACTGCTATATCATATAGCTACTAGCAGACAAGGAAGAATATTTTGTTCTACCTATAAGCCCTCTTTAGAAGATAAAGTGGATTTCTGCAGGAACCACTCAGAGTTTTATTTCTTTCACCTAGCACAGTGCCTGAGTAGCAGACAATCAATAAATATTTAATAAATGAATATAACAGGAAAAAGGAATCATTAAATACTTGAATGTGTACTTACTGACAAGTAGTCTAGCTTTATTTCACTCAAGTACCCATAAAAGTTTTTGATACTAGAAAAGTATCATTGAAATAAATCACATATTTTCTCCTTTTATATCTCTAAGTTTAAAAATTTTATACACTACTATGGATGTACAAAAAATGTGGAAGTGGCACTTTTTATAGTAATTATGATGTCATTTTCAAACATAAAATTTTTTCTTTCTTTCAATATACATGCATGAAATACATCACTTGCATTTTTGTTAATATTCACAATGTGGAAAGTTAGAAAAAAGTATTTATGAATTAATTAATTCATATCTATTATGACCTAAAAATGAAAATATTTTTTTCATTTCATAAAATTGCTCCAGCCTCCAAGTGCTAGAATGGACAAGGTCTCTAACTAGGGACCTGAATCAGAGCTTAGGAAGACTAGGGTAGTCCACCCCACACTCTGCCCCCTCCATGGTGAAAAGTTGTGAAATAACTTTGCTACCTTTCTCCT
This sequence comes from Cervus canadensis, assembly GCF_019320065.1. Taxonomy (NCBI): domain Eukaryota; kingdom Metazoa; phylum Chordata; class Mammalia; order Artiodactyla; family Cervidae; genus Cervus; species Cervus canadensis. The sequence continues at coordinate 46,040,855 of NC_057394.1, read as the reverse complement.
TAGCCAGGAAATATGCATGACTTCCAAGAACACCTGATTAACTCAACCTGCTACACCGAGCATTGCAAATAACCAAAATGTGATTTCTTTACTTTCTTGCAGGAAACAGTATCTTACTCTTCCAGTGTTCAGTCACATTTAATAAAGATGAATCTTTCCAACAATTCAACACCCTTGGCTCTTTTTAAAACAAGGAGACAGACTTTTCTGAGATATTCTTTAAATTTACAAATCATGGTGTTCTTTCCATTAGTGATAGAAAAGAATATTGCTTGCCAATCAGACATCAAATGCTTCTTTCCTCCGCTGAGGCTTCAGGAATGGGGTGCAATTGTTGTTGAAAGGGAAATGGGTTATTTAAGATTGGCTGCTTCATTGCCCTGATACTGACAGGGTCTGCAGGTGTACACAGTTTTGCCCACTGATACAAATTGAATCTGAAAATAGCAATTTATTCACCAAATCAAGCCAATCACTGCAGTGCAGTTTTGTCTTTTGGCTCTTATTTCCAACCAGCCACTCTTAGCCACTTTGCAACTTCTGTTTTACAGTGAACATTTCTGTTTTAGGACGGGGACTAGGGGAGCTCTCAGGGAAAGCCTTTCTTTCAGCCTTTGAGAGCCTTTATTTTAGAAGACTGTTTATAATTGTACTACTTAATCTAGACAAAAATGATCAACACCTGTTCCAAATTGGTACTCCAGTCCCACTATCCTTTTTCTCTTCACCAGTTGCCATTTGCTTTCCTTTACCCATAAAAAAGCAATCATATTAGCATCCTTTGTAACACAATTTCAAAAGGCACACCAGAAATACTACAGTAAAATGGCATCTTCTATATGCTAACAAACTTCCAGGAAATAGGAAAGAACATAAAGACATATTTGAAGTGATTTTTTTTTATTTTAACAGTTACTTGAAGTAACACCTAGCATCCAAGTCAAGAATTTGAAACTAGCAAAGGAAAGATAGTTTGCCTGAGGGGAAGCAAACAGACCAAAGAACTCTCAATTTGGATCAAAGAGTGGATAGCTAAATGGACCCTCTCAAAGATCTCAATCAACACATATCCCTGGCACCTTGCCAGGCTTTCCAAATCTCTTGGATGGAGAGGAACTCACAATGTCTAAGCACAGGTTGTTGTCATGGCTACCAGCAGCAAAAAAGGGGGAAAAAATTAACTTAAAAAGGCATTTGGGAAACATTTAAAAACAAGCTGGATTGGAAAGAATGTATATTTAAGTGCAATTTTTAGGCAAAGCCTATATCTTTATATAGACTCAAAGATTATAAACAAATAAAATAATTTAAATTATGTCAGTAACAGACAACTGTGTTTTAAGGATGGCCCATATTATGAGGATCTCTATCTGGAGAAGAAAAAAAAAAACAAAGCAAAAGAAGATGAGGAGGAAGAGAAGTGTCGGGAAAACAGAAGCTCTGGTTGCCATAAATGTTTTCTTGGCCCTTCAGAAAAACAAAACCTGAATACAACTGTTAGCCCATGTACTACTCTAAATTCTTTATCAGGAAATCAGCAGAACGTGATTTTTGTATTTTACCTTTAATCAGTGTATTTTAATGTAAAGGGATGTTGGGAAAACATTGAATTGTTTAAATCAAGCGATATAGACCTTTATAGTCTGGTAAAAATTAGTTAACTTTAGCAAAGATTGATCAAAAACAGATGATTAATTACTAAAGAGCAAAAGTTTCTATTAGAATAGGCTAACTCTCAGAGTACTCAATGGCAATTGGTCAGACCTTCTTTGTTTAGGAGTACAACACTCCATGGGAAGTGGTGTACTAGAGCTGTTAAAAATGTGTTAAATTTTCAGGAATTTTGTAAGCCAGTGACTAAACATAATCACTACTTACAATTAATGTAGAAGAACTTATGATTTAGTAAAGTGTACTAAAATCATTGCACTACTACCTTTAACTCTTGTCGATTTTCTCGAGGTTCTATTTGCTCTGTGTATGGTGCAAATAGTAGGTAATGGCACAATATATGGGCATCCCTATTCAACCCCACGCTGTTTAATGTCCTGTCGGTAAATTAAAGGACTTAACCATAGAAATGAGTAAACATGGAGGGCTTGATTGAGTGTTTTGTTGATTATCTAGACTTAAGAGAGTGATGGAGAAAGTATTATTAATACAGAATAAACTTAAAATCTGCCATATCTATAGCCATTACTAGCACATAGCAAAAAAATGATGAAATGCTCTTCCAAAATTTGAAAGCTGATTAAACAAATAAGTGCTTACATTGTTGATGAATGAGTAAAGTTCTGAAATGTGTCCTACTTCTGTTTTGTCTATTAACATAAATGAAAATATCAGCAACATGCATGTTGCAAGTATAGTCATTTGTCATTTGCCAATTAAATAAAAATATTCTGTAAGATTCAGTTGGTTATATGGAATATAATATGGAATAAGTTATTTGTAAATTGTGAGCTATACATTCTTTTTATCAGTAAAATATCTAATGAATGTGTGTGCATACATACTAGAGAAGTTATTGTTTACTGTGGTGCTGTATTCTATTTTCTTCTAAATGGACAGGTGAAAATGGTTTAGTATGCTTTATCTTAACCCTCCTGTGTAAAGCCAAGCCATCTGTTATAGGTCATTACTAAAATATTGGACAAATGTAGTCAAATGTCCAAATCATTTCAAATATAATTCATGAAAAATTAATATGAATGTTTCCTTGCTCTTCATTAAATATTCAAAAATCTCTATTGTTATTGAGGGAAGCCCTCTTGTTTTATTTTTTTTTCTCCACAGGAACTCATTCAAAAGGTCATAATTATGATTTTGCCATTGGCATCAAAAATTAGCTAAAATATTCTCTTTGGAAAAAGTCATGTTGGAGCATGAACTTAATATTGACTTACTTAATTTCCATGTGTTGAATGTGCACTATGTAATAAGTTAAAAGCAAGTCCATGTCCAAAACAGTAGACTGTGGAAAGTATTGCTGAGGAAAGATGGGAGGGCATGGTTACAAAGGCTTGAGGGAACTTCTGTTTGTGTTTATTGTTGTTCAGCTGCTCAGTCGTGTCTGACTATTTGCGATCCGTGGACTGCAACACGCCAGGCTTCCCTGTCCTTCACCATCTCCTGGAGCTTGCTCAAACTCATGTCCATTGACTCAGTGGTGCCATCCAACCATCTCATGCTCTGTCGTCCCCTTTTCCTCCTACCTTCAATCTTTCCCAATATCAGGGTCTATTCTAATGAGTCAGCTCTTTGCATCAGGTGGCCAAAGTATTGGGGCTTCAGCTTCAGCATCAGTCCTTCCAATGGATATTCAGGATTGATTTCCTCTAGGATTGACTGGTTTGATCTCCTTGCAGTCCAAGGGACTCTCAAGAGTCTTCTCCAACACCATGGTTCCAAAGTATCAATTCCCTGGCACTCAAGCTTTCTTTCTGGTCCAACACCCTGTTCCTTACATGACCACTGGAAAAACCATAGCATTGACTACATGGACCTTTGTTAGCAAGGTAATATCTCTGCTTTTTAATATGCTGTCTAGGTTTGTGATAGCTTTTCTTCCAAGAAGCAAATGTCTTTTAATTTCATGGCTACTGCCACCATCCAAAATAATGCAGTGATTTTGGAGCCCAAGAAAATAAAATCTGTTTCCATTGTTTTCCTATCTATACGCCATGAAGTGATTGGACCAGATGACATGATCTTTGTTTTTTGAATGTTGAGGTTTCAGCCAGCTTTTTCACTCTCTTATTTCACTTTCATCAAGAGGCTCTTTAGTTCCTTTTCACCTTCTGCCACTAGGGTGGTTTTTTCTGCATATCTGAGGTTATTGATATTTCTCCCAGCATTCTTAATTCAGCTTGTGCTTCATGCAGTCCATCATTTTGCATAATATACTCTGCATATAACTTAAATAAACAGTGTGACAGTATACAGCCTTGATGTACTCCTTTCTCAATTTTGAACCAGTCAATTGTTCCATGACTGGTTCTGATTGTTGCTTCTTAAGCTGCATATAGATTTCAAAGGAGGCAGGTAATGTGGTCTGGTATTCCCACCTCTTTAAGAATTATCCACAGTTTGTTGTGATCCACATAGTCAAAGACTTCAGTGTAGTCAATGAAGCATAAGCAAATGTTCTTTTTTCTGGGATTCTCTTGCTTTCTTGATTATCCAATGGATGTTGACAATCTGATCTCTGGTTCCTCTGCCTTTTCTAAATCCAGCTTGAACATCTGGAAGTTCTCGGTTCACATACTGTTGAAGCCTAGCTTGGAGAATTATGAGCATTACTTGGTTAGCATGCGACATGAGTGTAATTGTGCTATAGTTTGAACATTCTTTGACATTGCCCTTCTTTGGGATTAGAATGAAAACTGACCTTCTCCAGTCCTGTGGCCACTGCTGAGCTTTCCAAATTTGCTGGCATATTGAGTGCAGCACTTTCACAGCATCATCTTTCAGGATTTGAACTACCTCAACTAGAATTTCATTACCCCCATTAGTTTTATTTGTAGCAATGCTTCCTAAGGCCCACTTGATGTCTGGCTCTAGGTGAGTGATCGCAGTATCATGGTTATCTGGGTCATTAAGACCTTTTTTATATAGTTCTTCTGTGTATTCTTGCCACCTCTTATTAATATCTTCTGCTTCCTAGACCCATACTGTTTCCGTCCTTTATTGGTCCCTCTTTGCATAAAATGTTCCCTCGGTGTCTCTAATTTTCTTCAGGAAATCGCTAGTCTTTCCCATTCTACTCTTTTCCTCTATTTTTTTGCATTGTTCACTTAGGAAGGCTTCCTTATGTCTCCTTGCTATTCTTTGAAATGCTGCATTCAGATGGGTATATCTTTCCTTTTCTTTTTTGTCTTTCACTTCTCTTTTCTCAGTTATTCATAAGGCCCCCTTAGACAACCATTTTGTCTTTTTGCATTTCTTTTTCTTAGGGATGATTTTGATCACTGCCTCCTGGACAATATTAAAAACCTCCATTCATAGTTCTTCAGTAACTGTCTATCAGACTGAATCCCTTGAATCTATTTGACCATAGATTCAATAAAGCCAGACATCAAGTGAGGCTTAGGACACATTGCTTACATAATCATAAGGGATTTGATTTAGATCTTAATGGCTTAATGATTTTCCCTACTTTCTTCAATTCAAGTCTGAATTATGCAATAAAGTGTTTGTGATCTGAGCCACAGTCAGCTACCAGTCTTGTTTTTGCGGATTGTATAGAGCTTCTTTAGCTGCAAAGAATACAATCAATCTGATTTCAGTATTGACCATCTGGTGATGTCCAAGTGTAGAGTCATTTCTTATGTTGTTAAAAAAAAGGGTGTTTGCTATTACCAGTGCATTCTCTTCACAAAACTCTGTTTGTCTTTGCTCTGCTTTATTTTGTACTTCAAGGTCAAATTTGCTGGTTACTCAAGGTATCTCTTGACTTCCTACTTTGGCATTCCTACTTTGTAATGGACAGGAATGGGCAAATTTAATTCAGATGACCATATATCTACTACTGTGGACAGGAATCTCTTAGAAGAAAGGGAGTAGCCCTCATTTTCAATGAAAGAGTCCTAAATGCCATACTTGGGTGCAGTCTCAAAAATGACAGGATGTTCTCTGTTTCCAAGGCAAACCATTCAGTATCACAGTAATCCAAGTTTATGTCCCAACCACTAATGCCAAAGAAGCTGAAGTTGAACGGTTCTTTGAAGACCTATAAGACCTTCTACAACTAACACCAAAAACAGGAGTCATTTTCATCACAGTGGACTGGAATGCAAACGTTGGTGCTTGAAGGATCCACTATATGACTGTGGTGATGGCTTCACAGGTATACCCACATTTCACAACCTATCAAATTGCATTTTAAATATGTGCATCTTATTCCCTTCAATTTTACCACAATAAATCCATTTTGCAAGTCTCTAGAAAGATAGTTTAAAGAATATGCATATATATATATGTGTGTGTGTGTGTGCTTTTACTGCATATGTGTATATATAATACTTTAATATAATGCTCTAACATTGTACAGTTCTATAATATTATACTATATAGCATCATACTATATAGCATTACACATAGTAATTACATAGTAATCACTGTGTAGCTGATTTTCTGCCTACTTTTTTAAATCTTTTATGCTAAGTTCTTTTTTAAAAAGTAACATTTTATTTTATGATAAAGCTATGAATTTTAAGGCAAGAAAAACACTAAATACGTAGAATGAATTCTTTTTTTTTTTCTTTTTTTACACAACAGTGGCTATTTATTTACATATTATCTATAGTTGCCTTTGCACAGGAACAGCAGAGCTGAGTAGTTGAGACAGATTATATGACTCTTTATGGAAAAATGTTTGTTGTCCTGTGAGCTAGATCAAGGGTTAGGATATTATCAGTTTTAAAGAGGCTCTCTTGTCCCCTCTCCCAGTTATAACAACCTACCACACCACTTTTCCTGAGTTCTAACATCATAAATTACTTTTGCCTTCTCTTAAATCTCTATGGAAATGGAACTGTACAATAAACTTTTCTGGTAGCTGGCTTCTTTTATTCAATATCATATTTATAAGATTCTTTCCCGTTTCTACAAGTAGTAGAACTTTATTTTTCTTTCTACAGTGTATTACTAGAATGTGTGTGTGGAGCAAAATGATGAAACAGGTGAATTTGTCTTGATTACCCACCTCCATCTTTTCTTTAATCATATGTGGCTTTTCTGTTTTCATTTCCACTCCTAGAAACTTTCCATTTTTCTCCCCTGCCCCCACCAACCCCTCAATCCTCTTTCATAACATGAAACATGCTTCTTGGCACTGCTAAGATCCTAGATGCTTGCAATTAAAGAAAAAACAAAAAAAATTGATAGTTTTTGTTCATCATGGATTTTTTGCATTATTATTATTATTATTATTACTATTATTTGGCCATGCCCTGTAGCATGCAAGATCTTAGCTCCCCCATCAGGGATCTGTTGAACCAGTACCCCCTACAGTGGAAGCATAGAGTATTAATTGCTGGATCCCCAGGGAAGTCCCCTAGATGGATGGTTGCATCTTGATAAGCAAAGCACTATATACATAGAACAAATTTGTTTTTAAAGTGTGAAATTTAGAGAAAAAGATAAAGGTGTTTAATCAGTCAAAGTTAGTTAACTCAAGACTTATAAGACTATAAATTTCCTTTCTTATACTTTCATTCTTAATACATTTTTCTTCTAAATGTCTTAATAGTACCTATTACTTATCTACATTGGAAAAAAAATGTGTTATTTTAATGCCTATTTACAATACACACACCTTATGCCTTATAATAAATGATACCTTAATTTTAATGGCCTGTAAATTTAAGTGAGGACTAGATGTATTTTGGCATCTTCAAGGAGTTTTATTCTTTCTTTAGGTAAGAGTTCAACTTAGAGTTGCATTATATCAGAGAGATAATTCTAGCAAAATCATGCTGGCCTGAAATCAAATTAGCTTCTAAAAATAGCTTATGTGAATTCTGTAATTTTAAATAAATCTGTTAATTTATTTTTATCAATTTCTTAATTTACTTAATAAATATTTTGACAAACTCTGATTATGCAAAAAACAAGTGAAAAAGTGATCTGCTGTCATGGAACTCATAATATCAAGGCAAGACATGAAATTATAGTTTTGCTAAAATACTTATTGTTGAAATTTTTGTTGTCAGGAAAGAAGAACAGAAAGAGAGGAGAATATATCTTCTTCCGATTTGTCCTGAGATGGAATTTATATGTAAAAAGATGTTCAAGGTAAGAAGCAAGAGAAAAATATAATGACTTCTTAAAAAGGATGTAAATACAGTCTTCTGCAAATTTTTACTCTTTTAATTATGTACTTCTTGAAAATATCCTGTGTAGACTCTCATAGAGGCCTGTCCACAACCATGAAGAATTATCTATTTTCAAGATTTGCTGTCTTTATACCCCTTCTGAAAAAGTGCTTCAGTGGTTAACCTCTTCATTCAAAAAGTAATATATCCCAATGTTCCCTGGAAAGCAACTCCTTTATTGGCATAATTCCCTGCATGTGTTTTAAGAGACTTGACTAAGTTGTTTTGCCTTTTAGTTTGCACTATGCTTTTGAATGATCAATATGCATTATGGAACTATGCTTATTCATCATTTTTTCCAACCAGGAAAGCACATTGCAATTCTGGTGAGAACATTTAAGCATAAATAATAATACTCACCTAATGCAACCTCTCATTACTCTTCATTTTTCAACCTCCAAACTCAAAGACTTTCAGTTTGTTTTTCTATTTTTTTTTCCCATTCTTTCCAGGTAAATTTCTCAATTTAATAAATAATAATTGGAAACAAATCATAACCATTTATCTTCCTGTCAAAATCATCGTAAAAATGAGCAGAAGCATTGGAACTCCAACTTTGCAATTTTCCAGCCAGCCACTTTTTTTTGCTGGCTAAGTGATCCTATTATCTGAAAGAGACTATACGTTGTCTTGCATGAGTAGAAGTGTCCCAGGCATACCCTGCACTGGACCTGTCACTTTAGACCAATAGCAGAACATCTTCCATGAGCACAAACAGGCAAAATGGAAGACAAAAAATTGTTCCCCTAATTGAGAATGCTCCGAAGGGCCCCTAGGACTGAACCTTGTTTCCCAGAGTAGATTATTTCAACTGAGACTGAGGATACTTCTGCCAGAATCTAGGTGTCTTCTGCCCAAAATACTTTTTATGAAAAGATTAGTTTGCTTTCCATATTTCCTGAGCCTTTACCCTGAAGGTTAAAGGTCTCTACCTCCATACATTAAAGTTGACCCCCCTTCTTCCCCCATTGCTAATTAAAGTTGCTATCTGACTTAGAAAGCAAATTTTTTTAAATTTTGATGATAAAAAGTAGCAGGTATAAGAAAATCTAATAATCCAAAACTCCTAAAGTAAGTTTACTTATTTTGTATAAATGAGTCACTCACAGTAAACCCTCCAAGCTCCTAGTAACACTTATACAGAAAAAAGTAACTAGCCCTAAAACTACATGCTATGATTTCAAAATTGACATTTTGAGAGTAGAATAAAGGAAAATAATTACTGTTTCACACTAATTTTGTATTCAAAGCATAAACAAGTTAAAAAAAAAAAGGAAACTTTATGGAAAACTTTGAGAGAGCTGCAATATTGCCTCTATTTTTTTTTTTTTTTCAGCCATTAACTACTTTGAAAACAGGTGTTAAGAAAACAGCCAATAATGACACCACAGTATGATCTAAAGTTGGAAACATCTATAATTTGTGTAATGAGCAAACTGATAAAAAACAAGTTATTTCAGAAAATTAAAATATATGTATATATCAGTTCACTTCAGTTCAGTCACTCAGTTCTGTCTGACTCTTTGCGACCCCGTAAACCACAGCATGCCAGGACTCCCTGTCCATCACCATCTCCTGGAGGCCAGCCAAACCCATGCCCATTGAATCGGTGATGTCATCCAACCACCTCATCCTCTGTCGTCCCCTTCTCTTCCTGCCCTCAATCTTTTGCAGCATCAGGGTCTTTTCAAATGAGTCAGCTTTCGCATCAGGTGGCCAAAGTATTGGAGTTTCAGCTTCAATAGCAGTCCTTCCAATGAACACCCAGGCCTGATCTCCTTTAGGATGGACTGGTTGGATCTCCTTGCAGTCCAAGGGACTCTCAAGAGTCTTCTCCAACACCACAGTTCAAAAGCATCAGTTCTTTGGTGCTCAACTTTCTTTATAGCCCAATCCTCACATCCATACATGACTACTGGAAAAACCATAGCCTTGACTAGACAGACTTTTGTTGACAAAGTAATGTCTCTGCTTTTTAATATGCTCTCTAAGTTGGTCATAACTTTCCTTGCAGGGAGTAAGCATCTTTTAATTTCATGGCTACAATTACCATCTGCAGTGACTTAGGAGCCCAAAAAAACAGTCAGCCACTGTTTCCACTGTTTCCCCATCTATTTACCATGAAGTGATGGGACCAGATGCCATGATCTTACTTTTCTGAATGTTGAGTTTAAGCCAACTTTTTCACTCTCCTCTTTCACTTTCATCAAGAGGCTCTTCAGTTTTCACTTTCTGCCATAAGGGTGGTGTCATCTGCATATCTGAGGTTATTGAGATTTCTCCCATCAAACTTGAATCCAGCTTGTGCTCCTTCAAGCCCAGTGTTTTTCATTATATACTCTGCATATAAATTAAATAAGCAGGGTGACAATATACAGCTTTGACATACTCATTTCCCTCTTTGGAACCAGTCTGTTGTTCCATGCCCAGTTCTAACTGTTGCTTCCTGATCTGCATACAGGTTTCTCAAGAGGCAGGTCAGGTGGTCTGGTATTCCCATCTCTTTCAAAATTGTCCACAGTTTATTGTGATCCACACAGTCAAAGGCTTCTGCATAGTCCATAAAGCATAAATAGATGTTTTTCTGGAACTCTCTTGCTTTTTCAAAGAACCAGCGGATGTTGGCAATTTGATCTCTGGTTCCTGTCTTTTCTAAAACCAGCTTGAACGTCTGGAAGTTCACAGTTCATGTATTGTCGAAACCTGGCTTGGAGAATTTTGAGCACTACTTTACTAGCGTGTGAGATGAGTGCAATTGTGCAGTAGTTTGAGCATTCTTTGGCATTGCCTTTCTTTGGGATTGGAATGAAAACTGACCTTTTCCAGTCCTGTGGCCACTTCTGAGTTTTCCAAATTTGCTGCCATATTGAGTGCAGCACTTTCACAGCATCATCTTTCAGGATTTGAAATAGCTCAACTGGAATTCCATCACATCCACTAGCTTTGTTTGAAGTGATGCTTCCTAAGGCCCACCTGACTTCACATTCCAGAATGTCTGGCTCTAAGTGAGTGTTCACACCATCGTGATTATCTGGGTCATGAAGATCTATTTTGTACAGTTCTGTGTATTCTTGCCACCTCTTCTTAATATCTTCTGCTTCTGTTAGGTCCAAACCATTTCTGTCCTTTATTGTGCCCACCTTTGCATGAAATGTTCCCTTGGTATCTCTAATTTTCTTGAAGATATCTCTAGTCTTTTCCATTCTATTGGTTTCCTATATTTCTTTGCACTGATCGCTGAGGAAAGCTTTCTTATCTCTCCTTGCTATCTTTTGGAACTCTGCATTCTTTGCTTTTCACTTCTCTTCTTTTCCCAGATATTTGTAAGTCCTTCTCAGACAGCCACTGTGCCTTTTTGCATTTCTTTTTCTTGGGGATGGTCTTGATCCCTCTCTCCTCTACAATGTCATGAACCTTCATCCATAGTTCATCAGGCACTCTATCAGATCTAGTCCCTTTGTATCTATTGTTCACTTCCACTGTATAATCACAAGGGAGTTGATTTGAGTCATACCTGAATGGTCTAGTGGTTTTCCCTACTTTCTTCAATTTAAGTCTGAATTTGGCAATAAGGGATTCATGATCTGAGCCACAGTCAGCTCCCAGTTTTTTTGTTTGTTTGTTTTTGCTGACTGTGCAGAACCTCTCCATCTTTAGCTGCAAAGAATAAAATCAATCTGATTTCAGTGTTGGCCATCTGGTGATGTCCATGTGTAGAGTCTTCTCTTGTGTTGTTGGGAGAGGGTGTTTGCTATGACCAGTGCTTTCCTTTGGCAAAACTCTATTAGCCTTTGCCATGCTTCATGCTATACTCCTAGGCCAAATTTTCCTGTTACTCCAGGTGTTTCTTGACTTCTTACTTTTGCATTCCAGTCCCCTATGATGAAAAGGACATCTTTTTTTGGTGTTAGTTTTGAAAGGTCTGGTAAGTCTTCGTAGAACCGTTCAACCTCAGCTTCTGTGTTACTGGTCGGGGCATAGACTTGGATTACCGTTGAGAGGGTAACAGGCAGGAAGGCCAGGGGTCTCCAAATGGAGGAAAGAGGCTGTAAGTGCCAGACATTTTTATCTCTCTTAAGCGGCAGGAAGAAACAAACCAGAGATCTGTTTTTCCTTCTCTATACAAATTTAAAAGGAGGTTTCTCTTAACATTCTGTGTTGCCATGACACCTGGTCTCACCTAAAGCGAACTACTCTCAAGCCTTGAGCTAACCAATACATTTCTTTTTCGTATGGAAATGTTGTCTTAAGCTATGTTAATGAACCCCAGACTCTATCTTCAAGTTGGTTCCGCCAAACGGCCTAACTTACTTACTCAGGTATTGTTCCCCTAATCTATGTAAACAAAACTATTTGTTGGTATTCTGCCCTTCTACAAGATTCAAGTCAATCGTTTTATGGCCTGGGATGAATTATCTGGTGCCATTCTAAATTTTATGACATTCCTTTCATTTCATTAACAGACTGTGAGTGACTATATAGCATACAGCAAAAGACTAGGAGGGGGGTACTCTTTTGCCCCCTTCTGATGCCTATGTCAGAAGCTTTCTCTATACTTTAATAAAACTTTATTACACAAAAGCTCTGAGCGATCCAGCCTCGTCTCTGACCCCGGATTGAATTCGTCTCCTCTGGAGGCCAAGAATCCCGCGTCTTATCGTTCAGCAACAACCTTTCACCGTGATATTGAATGGTTTGCCTTGGAAACAAACAGAGATCATTCTGTCAATTTTGAGATTGTATCCAAGTACTGCATTTTGGACTCTTTTGCTGACTTTGATGGCTACTCCATTTCTTCTAAGGGATTCCTGCCCACAGTAGTAGATATAATGGTCCTCTGAGTTATATTCACCCATTCCAGTCCATTTTAGTTCACTGATTCCTAGAATGTTGACGTTCACTGTTGTTATCTCCTGTTTGACCACTTCCAATTTGCCTTGATTCACGGACTTAACATTCCAGTTTCCTATGCAATATTGCTCTTTCCAGCATCGGACCTTGCCTCTATCACCAGTCACATCCACAACTGGGTGTTGATTTTGCTTTGGCTCCATCCCTTCATTCTTTCTGGAGTTATGCATCCACTGATCTCCAGTAGCATATTGGGCACCTACCTACCTGAGAAGTTCATCTTTCAATGTCCTATCCTTTTGGATTTTCTGAAGTTAAAAATCATCCATATTTTCTGCACTTACAGTAATAATTTTTCCAGACTTTTAACTCTTTCCTGACCTGTAAAAGCAAGTAATACTTGTACCCTCCACAATACCTTGTTATTCTATGCTTAAATATAATTTTGTAAAATATTAGATTTTTAATTGAGTATTTACAAATTTCATTTATATTATTTATATCTGAACTATTTTCCTTGCTAGTGTACTTTATTGAGCGTTAGCAATCTTTATATTGTTACTGATTTATTGTTACAGAGTTAAGAGAAGCTACTCTTGGAAACTTTGCTTTTCAAAGAGACACAACTCTTCTGGTCTTTTACTGAGATGTCATATCATCTTGCAGAAACTTGCCAGTGATAAATAGGGGAAAAATAATTTCAAAACAAGTGTTCACAAAAGTTTTAATAAGAAAAGCAATTCTACAGAGAGCACAGGTGTACTTGTGTTGGCAAGAATTTTGCAGTTAGCCATTGGGCTTCCAGTGGAAGTTGTTAGAAAAGCCAGCACTGATAGATTGTAGGTGTGAAAGCAATTGTTAAATGGTTTTTAAAATTAAACTGCCAGTTTTAATAAGAAACATATAAGAAGTAAACATTTACAATGTAGAGAAGTATAAAATTGCTTGTATAAATGCAAAAATTCTGTTGAATATTAAAAAAGAAAATGGTCTCCTTTGCCCTAAGATTTAAATTTAAAACTAGGAAGTTATTACATGCTTTTTTTTTTAACACAATTTTAATGAGACTCATTATAAGACTATTTGGACAAATGTCCACGCTATTTTTTAGTTTGAGTTAAAACTGTGAAAGCATAAGTACCATTAGTTATATTGCATAAAGGGTGCTCAGTTTAAGAATTAATTTTTAATACATATAAGAGGATTGATGCTGTTCCAGGCAAGTTGCTGAGTAACAGTTTGAAGAGCTCGTCTTCTAAGTACAGCAACCTGTACTGTTTTGAAGCAATCAAATCAGTTATTACTTGTAGATCTACCAGAATGGTTTCTATAGATTGCAAAATCTGAGTCACAGAATTCTAGTATTGGCCCATGTTTTTAGTCTGTTTGGTAAGTTCCTTTCTAAATTGTTTGAAAACATTTTTAAATAGGTCTGGAGAAATCCCTGGAATACAACCTGGACACCCTACCTTGACTTTCTGTCCACTTTTTTTTTTTTTTTTTTTTTCCCGTCATCCTTCCATATAAATGTACAAGTAAGGAGGCTGTAATGGTCACCTTCATACTAATGAGAATTAAAATGTCTCTTTTTGTTGTGAATCTTTATTATAGTATATCTATATTTTTATTTAGTTTTGAAGCAGGATAATGAAATATTTTCCACATTAAAGCTATGGGTGACTGCAATGAAAAATTAATGTTCATGTAAATGATAGCACCATATAAGCAATGGAAAGGTAATAATAAAGGGGGAGGGCAGTAAATGGAACTAACTCAATGTTTAGGAAGTGTTTTTTCAAATATAAAGAGGGGCTGAGTTCATCTGTCACAGATAAGACACTAAAAGACTGAAAGAAAAAAAGGAAAATTAATAGGAAAAAGTATTGCTATTCAAGCTGTGAGAAAATAGATGTTGGGGTTATACATAAGGGTTTGCTAATGAGGGTGTATGATTTAAAAAATGTCTTTCTGCCTGGAACAAGAGTATGAGGCCATGGAAATCACTGCTGTGGCAGGCATCTTGTGATACAGAAGAGAGGACAAGAGAATTTTGAAACTTCTACCCTTCACATCACTGAGTCACTGATCCTTGGAACTGAATCCCTCTCTGATTTCTGTGATATGAGGTTATTAAATGTCTTTATTGCTTAAGGAATATGTGATTGAGTCTTCTTATACTGAAAATCATTCCCAGTCTGTGAAACAAGACATTCAATATCTTTAGAACACTTAATGTGCGTTTCAATTCACTGATGATAAACAAAACAATAAATGAGACATCTATTCATTGAAGACAGTAAGGATTAGAAAGAAATTTAGACTCAATTTGTTTTTATAAGAAATCACTACTACAACTTACAAAGTTGAAAAGGGTGGTGTCTTATTTTAATTTTCATAAATAAAATGGGCTGTGATATACAATTAAACACATGTTACCTATTATTTGAACTGTAAATGATAGCATCAGTTCAGTTCAGTTCAGTCGCTCAGTCGTGTCCGACTCTTTGTGACCCCATGAATCGCAGCACATCAGGCCTCCCTGTCCATCACCAACTCCCGGAGTTTACTCAAACTCATGTCCATCAAGTCGGTGATGCCATCCAGCCATCTCATCTTCTGTCGTCCCCTTCTCCTCCTGCCCCCAATCCCTCCCAGCATCAGGGTCTTTTCCAGTGAGTCAACTCTTCGCATGAGGTGGCCAAAGTATTGAAGTTTCAGCTTCAGCATCAGTCCTTCCAATGAACACCCAGGACTGATCTCCTTTAGGATGTACCGGTTGGATCTCCTTGCAGTCCAAGAGACTCTCAAGAGTCTTCTCCAACATCACAGTTCAAAAACATTAATTTTTTGGTGCTCAGCTTTCTTCACAGTCCAACTCTCACATCCATACATGACCACTGGAAAATCCATAGCCTTGACTAGATGGACCTTTATTGGCAAAGTAATGTCTCTGCTTTTTAATATGCTGAAGAAGGAATTCATAGGGCCTGAACTCGATCTCAGGCCTGTCCGTGCTGGCTGTGCTCGACTGCCTCTCCAGTGGACTCTGAACTCTCTGCTTAGTGCCTGTGAGGACGACAATGGAAGGATAAGACCCCCTCCAGACAGAGGAATCCTGAACATCACATCCAGGCTACTCATTGCCTAAGAGGAAGCATACCGTAATCACACCTGTCTCCGGACAGGTCATAAACTTTTTTCGCATCTGTCAAGATGTAATCACAGGCTTATCGATTATTAACTGGTTGGAATGTAACTGCGGGCTTATTGACTATTGACTGTTTAAGACACGTACACATGGGGCAAGTGGTGTGTTAAGACACGTACACATGGGACAAGTGGTGGGTTAAGACACGTACACATGGGATAGGAGGTGGGTTTAGACACGTACGCATGGGGTATAAAAGATTTTCACAAATGCGGGACGGGGTCCTTGGCTAAGAGGAGACTCTGCCTTGGGCCCGCCGGCGTAATAAACTGCACTCCACTATCTGCATTGTCCTTCTGAGTGAGTCTGTTTCCCGGAAAGCGTGGCTATAACAATGCTATCTAGGTTGGTCATAACTTTCCTTCCAAGGAGTAAGCGTCTTTTAATTTCATGGCTGCAATCACCATCTGCAGTGATTTTGGAGCCCCCCAAAAATAAAGTCTGATACTGTTTCCACCGTTTCCCTATCTATTTCCCATGAAGTGATGGGACCAGATGCATACATATCTAGTAATCTGAGGTCAATTCATTACATTTTCAGTATACTGATCCTGCCTATGATAGCTGGAACTTTACATGAAACAATTGGTTGTTTCAAATTTGGGAAAGGAGTACAACCAGGTTGTATATTGTCATCTTGCTTATTTAACACATAGGCAGAGCACATCATGTGAATGCCGGGCTAGATGAATCACAAGATGTTGTCAAGATTGCTAGGAGAAATATCAACAGCCTCAGATATGCAGATGATACCACTCTAATGGCAGAAATCAAAGAGGAACTAAAAAGCTTCTTGATGAAAGTGAAAGAGGAGAGTGAAAAAGCTGGCTTAAAACTTAACATTCAAAAAATCACAATCATGGTATCCGGCCCCACCACTTCATGGCAAATAGATGGGGAAAAAGTTGAAGCAGTGACAGATTCTATTTCCCTGGACTTCAAAATCACAGCAGGTGGTAACTGCAGTCACTTGTCCTTGAAAAGCTATGACAAGCCTATCAGTGTACTAAAAAGCAAAGACACCACTTTACTTTTTTTTTTGCTATATAGTCAAAGCTATGGTTTTTCCATTTGTCATGTATGGATGTGAGAGTTGAACCAGAAAGAAGGCTGAGTGCCAAAGAATTGATGCTTTTGAACTGTGGTGTTGGAGAAGACTCTTGAGTCCCTTGGACTGCAAGGAGATCAAACCAGTCAATCCGAAAGGAAATCAACCCTAAATGCTCATTGGAAGGACTGATGCTGAAGCTGAAGCACCAATATTTTGTCACCTGATGTGAAGAGCTGACTCATTGGAAAAGACCTTGATGCTGGGAAAGACTGAAGGCAAAAGGAGAAGAAGGCAGCAGAGGATGAGGTGCTTAGATAGCATCACCAATTCAATGGACATGAACCAGAGCAAACTCTGGGAGATAGTGAAGGACAGGGAAGCCTGGCGTGCTGCCATCCATGGGGTCACAAGGAGTCAGACATGACTTAGCAACTGAACCACAGCAGCAGTAACATGACATTCATACCAAAATCTTCATTATTGGTGAAATGAGATTTTACTAATGATTTCTAGCTTGCTCAGTTAAATAGAAATAAAAGCACAAACCAATGGACACTGTAAAATACATACCTGTGTTCTACCTGGGCTACCTGGTATTACCCACAGATATATGGTAGAACCAACTCTGAGGAAATAAATATAGTAAACTTTTTCTCCTGAAAAATATACTGTGACATGGTTTAGGTCTAAATCATACCAGAATATTCTTCCACTTCTTAAATTTGTTTTTCTGTTCAAAACAGTTTAAACTATTCAAAGTACAATTTAATGCATGTAATTTCAGGGATATCTCATTGCTGAAAGTTTAGACAATTTGTTTTACTGTCTTCATCAATCTTAGAATAATATTTCATTCCTACAGAAAAGAATTATATGACTACATAATGAATATAGTGGCCTTGAAATACTGCAATCTGCTGGTTGTGTATAAAATACATTTGCATATGTGTATATTCCTTTCCCCTGGTGACTCAGATGGTAAAGAATCTGCCTGCAGTGCAGGAGACCCTAGTTCAATCCTTGGGTCAGGAAGGTCTCCTAGCAAAGGGAATGGCAACCCACTACAGTATTCTTGCTTGGAGAACTCCATGGACAGAGGAGTCTTGTGGGCCATAATCCATGGGGTCAGAAACAGTTGGACATGATTGAGTGACTGACATGCACACATACACATATGCATATTTATGTGTCTGTACATGCATATCTTACAATGCTTAAAGAGAAAAAGTGCAGGTTCAACGATTAGCAAATAATTTGTTCATTTCTTCATGACATTTTTGAAGCTCCAAGCTGAAAAATATGCTCAGTTGTTTGTTGTCATACCTCACACCAGAGGTATGCCATGGAATACAGTGGCAGGTATGTACAGTCCGAAGTGTTCATGTCATGTAGAGTGTCTATTTCCAAAATGTCCTACCAAGGTTTATTCTTATATGAATGTACTAACACATATTTATATGTATATAATTAATAGATATAATCCCCACTTCAATTTTCCATTGTATTTATTCAGAATTCACATGATGGCTGAATTATGCTCATAGAATTAATATACAGTTTCCAATTTCTTAAGTGAACACTTGGAACTATTCACTACAACCTCATGCCTCTCTTAATTTCTGAATCTTTTAAAAAGAAACTTAGGAATTGGACTTCAAAATAAGGAAAGACTGCTTCACATAAATATGTAAGACAACATCCTATAACTAAAACTAGATGTTAAAATTATATTATGAAAATTAAATTATATATTAATTTTTGGTTTGTTAAGGAAAAAAAAATAGATGGTAATTATGAAAAGGTGCCTAAGGTAAATTTGAGCATGTGTTAATTAACATTGCTTGAAGTCAAGAAATCTCCCTAACAAATTTGTCTCCACAATCTCAAAAGACTGAAGAGGAAAAGATACATCAGAGCAAATTTGTAACTACTCCTCCAGCTCTACTGAGTCAGGTTAGCAAGGTTGAGAGCTGTTGTCTTACATATGCATGCATGCGTGATCAGTTGCACGTCAGTCGTGTCTGACTCTGAGACCCTAAGGACTCAAGCTCCCACCCCACTGGTTCCTCTGCCCATGGGATTCTCCAGGCAAGAATACTGCAGTGGGTTGCCATGTCCTCCTCCAGGGGATCTTCCCATCCCAAGAATCAAACCCACATCTCTCCATCTTCTGCATTGCAGGCAGATTCTTTACCCACCAAGCCACTTGGGAAGCCCTATATATGTACAAAATAATACAAATATTAGGAATTTAGCACATAATCAAACATTTATTCTTGGTTGATTTTCTCATCTGCTTAAAATTTATCTGACCACATTCTGATTTTAACCTTGAAAACCTATCAAAATAAACCATTAAACTGTTTCAAACAATAAAATGTTAAAATACGACAAATTGGAACAACTCATATATTTTCAAAGCTCTGATAGATTTTCAAACTCATACTATTTATGGAAATTGGAAAAGCACAATTAGGAAAGTTACTATCTATTCTAAACAGGAAAAGGAAAATCATAAATGCCACACCTCACAATAAACAAAATGTATTCAGACACAACAGTTAAGGAAGACTATTTTGGAGGGGAATGCATGTGACTTTCACAAAAATGTTGTAGGTATTGTGAGATTGATTTTGCCCTACTGTTTCATATTTTATCTGCCTTCCTTTTTCATATTTTATCATATTCACTGATCATATTCAAATATCTAAGCTAAATTCCAATTCCCCAAATCAAGTGTCCAGCCATTCAAATCTCTATTCCTACATAAAGCACTAAACCCACTAATCTCTCAATCTTTTGATAAGTCAACACTGTAATCAATAATGTGCTGCCTTTAGATCTCAGGGGCCTCCTTTGATTAACACCAGCTTTCTAAGAGAAAGCTATAAAATCATATTGTTGCAACTGCATCAAACTGTTATGCAACTTTGGGAAACTGAGACATTCAAGGGAAATGTGAAAATGAACAGTAGAGATAAATGTCAATTTCAGAGGTTTCTGACATTTTGTTTTATTTAAATTAAAGGCAATGTTATTTTTGTTCCTTCCTGCTCTAAACATGTTGCTTTTCTCTTTTAGGAGATTCCGATAAAATGTGTGATCATCCCTTGCCAATATTTTCAATTCCTCTTCTGTGCAGACAGCAGGGTTTATGTGATAAAATTTTAATGACCGTGGACCTGCATAACAATGTGAGACACACCGGCACATTTTCAATAAGGCTATGCATTTGTTATAACTGGCATTGGGTGGGATTCTGTAAGCGGAAGCCACCGTGGCTTGAGAAGGAGGCTTAGTGGTGATAGAAGCTGCTCTGAATAAAGCACCATTATAATGCAGTGGTGGTGGGATGAAATGGGGATTTATGAATTACTGCCAAGGAAACTAAATTACCGGCTGTAAACTAAAACTGAGGTTTAACATATACCCAACACTAGTCTGGAGGATCTAGTTTTCAGATTACCACAGACTTAGTTAACAGCATCTGTAGAGTACTCCTTAAATCCTGATACATCCCCTTCAACTTTCTACAAAATCCTACACTATTTTCTGATTGCCTAAGGGGGAAAAGTCTAAATCACTAGCGAGAGGTTTTAGATTTCTGTTTAACTCCTTTCAACTTAAGGTTAAATAGTGCTGAAAATTGGCGGGGGCGGGGGGGGGTGAATGTTCACTTTATTGATGTTAAATAATAAAATGGGTTGCACAAAATAGTTTTGGGGTTTAGCTTCTTGATTTGTGTGTTTATATACGTATATATGCTGAACCTTGAGCCTGAGAATATTTACACTTTCAACAGGTTTACTGTAGGTATTCCATGGACAGATACAAAAATCCACTATACATATTGGATTCTAAAAATGTTATTTAAAGATTCTTTGTTGTTGTTGTTGTTGTTCTTGATAACTACGGCCATTTTAATGAAATTTTATGACCCCAGTATAAACACAAAATCTGAAGGCTTCATTCAAAATCTGCATGTACATCTTACAGAAATGACCAGGTTTCTGTTGTATGTTTTGTTGCATAAATCTGATGATAGGAGAGTTCTTTCTGTGAGAACCACATTGCAGCTTTCACATGACAGAATTATTTTGAAAGTTCTCCTCTGGCACCAAGCGTACTGTCACAGAGAATAGAAATGAGAGATGGAAACTCTCAGATGGGTCATGGTTCAGGACTGTTCCAATTCATAAATGAAAATTTATCACAGCTATTCTTCAGTATGGTAGAAAGATAAAATTAACTGGAACTTCTTCTGATAAAAAAGACCAGTTTGTGAATGTGGGGGCAGAATTTATTTACCTCCACAAACCTTAAGTCTTGGCCAATGGAGAAATGTCTTTCTGAGCAATAATAATATCAGAATATTGGCATATAGAGTAATTTTTTGGTAATAAAAATAATAAAAATATTACTGTAATGTAAATAAAAAGATGGTGGTGGTGAGGAGGCTGGGGGAAAGACTGTTATGTAAATATTAGAATATGGATGTGAGATAGTATAGTAAAAAAAGAAGGATAACTGGAAGCTTAACATTAAGATATAAATAACAGTTTATATGGAAATGATTAAAACAGCTGTTAAACCAGAAATCATAAATGCTTTAAAATAAGTTGTACAAATTCCACTTGAAATCAAGAATTCACTTAGAATCCAAGGAAATTTCCTCGGATATTGGCTGCCAGTATAGGAAAATTTTTGGTGGTTTAAATTGTAAAATGAATCAAATTTTAATTCAAGATGATTTTTTTTTGGAGTGAAAATACTGTAACAGTGCTTGCTTTATGAAAAGTAACATATTTCAGACATTTTCCAGAGATATTTTTCAGACATATTATAGATCTGAGAAAATCTTTAAGAATAAAATGATTAGAAACATAATTATTGGAGATAAAGTATAGCAATTTAAATGCACATGTATATATGTTTAGGATTTTTGAAAAATGAAATCTGGTATGATATTTATAGTATTATTTTTTAATATAATTGATCATAAGGTAATAACATAGCAGATTGCTGTAACAAACATACAGATGCCCCAAATCTAACTTAATTAGATTTGAACCAAAATATTCAATTTCCTGATGAATTTACAAATCTAATACTTAAGAACACCTAGTCAATAAACCTATTCTTTTCCATGTAGTAAAACACTTAAATAGTAATAATCACATTAATATGATTTATTTATAAAAATAAACATTGAGATCCAACTGCACACCTGGAAATATATGTTTTTCAATAACCAGTGGTTTATGCAATTTTTAACCCAAGTTAAACACAGAGAGGGCAGGGCAAAAGCATTGATGGTATTTAATGTACTTAATCCATTTTACTGCTAAAAGGTTGGCATTTGGGGGAAACAATAAAGTTTCATCTATGCAAATAAAAAAGTTATAGTTTGATTAAATAATTAACTATCAAAGACATAAAAATAATTACTTTTATTTCAGAAGGAAAATTCTACTCCTCCAAGACTTAAAAATTTAAATAGCCTATATTCACTCTGAGTAGTTGTCTCCATTATAATTGTTAATTTTGAAGGATGTATGAAACATTGATAGAAATTATATCTTAAGTGAAAATGAGATTTTATCAGTATACCTTATATATTTAAATGCAGAATGCCAAATGAATATGCTAATGTTTGGAGTATACCAAGCAGGACAGGCAACTTGTTTATTTTGTCTTCCCAGGGTCCCTTTACCCTTCAAGGAAACCCCCTCCCCAACAATCAGTCCAAGGATGTCAGATAGAGCTGACCACAAACACATCCCTTCCTTCTGCAAGTGTGGACAAATGATGTACTCCTGGCCATTCACAGTATTTGATCTACTAATCACACTGACTAGTTAAGATTTGAGCATCTGATTCAAGCCATGGTAATGAAATTCTCCTTCCAGACTCTTGCTGGAACATCAAAGATAGAATAACCAAAACTTAGGAAATGTTTAGCTAAGTGCCCTACCTTATTCTAGATACTGCCTGTAGCTGCTAATGTATTCCTCCTCATAACCTCACTTTTAATGAGCAGATAGGGAGTAGAGATGACCAAAGAACCTTAGTGACAAGAGCCTTCCTAGAAAGAAAGCCTCAATAGAGCAGAGTTGATTTAGAAGTGGGAAATTAAAAGGAGAACCCAGGTACTGACATCATTATTAGAGCAACAGGGTGCAGCTGAGCCTCAGGTCAATGCAGCCAATGCCTGAACTTTTCAATACTATCAGCCAATATGCTCTCTTTCGTGTTTAAAAAGCAAAGTTAGATACTGCACCGTAGAGTGAGAAAAATCTT
Source organism: Cervus canadensis (assembly GCF_019320065.1). Taxonomy (NCBI): domain Eukaryota; kingdom Metazoa; phylum Chordata; class Mammalia; order Artiodactyla; family Cervidae; genus Cervus; species Cervus canadensis. The sequence goes on along the minus strand of NC_057394.1, from coordinate 46,017,568 downwards.
GTTGACAAAGCAGGACGATGTATTACTTTAAAATTTTTATTTCATTTAATTATCATATTTATATTTCTTTTCATGTTCTATATGCAATTCAATAGATATGAAATTTCTAGACAAAATGGCCTGCTCTGCTTGTTATCGTCTATAGATATATAGATAGACAGACAGACAGAGTGATTGTGAAACAGGGGACTTAGAATTTGAATCTCAAATGAAGGGCAGTTTGCTTATTGGTAAGACAGAAATAAAAGTTCTTTGTTTTCTCTCCCTCTCTTCTTATAAATTTTACTACCTTTTCCAAGACTGGATTGCTATAAGAATCTATGAACAGGTACCACAGGAACGTGGCAGAAAGAAATACTCACGAACACCATTGTGCGTTCAGCGCCCCCTGTCATTGGGCAAGATGATGTGACTAGTTCTGTCCACTGAACTGTGATCAAAATGAACTGTGTCACTTTTATGCTTTGACTACAGAAAAACACATGCACAATTCTGCATTCCCTTTCTATGCTGTTGCTTTAGCAAAGACTTCCTGTTTCCGGAGGTGTATCTCCAGGATGGGATCATGTTGTTAGCCTGGACCTCTGAGCCACTGTGTGGAGTGAAGGTGTTCTGTCATGCATGGGTTTGTAGCACAAAAAAGAAGTGAAGTTTCATGATGTAGTGTCTGAGATCTTGGAATTTGGGGAGGGGTGGAGCTGTTTTGTTTTACTACAATATGACCTAATCTTTCCTGATAATTGCAATATCTTTGTGTGTGTGTGTGTGTGTGTGCGCGCGCATGTGTGTGCACTAGAAAAAAGCTATAAAAGAGAGTATCCTGAGCTCACCCTGTCTCTATCATCTCCCTTTAAGACAAACAGAATATACACTCATTTAACATCAAGTAATTAAATGTACTGTTAATGCTGTGTTGTTTAGTCACTAAGTTGTGTTCCAACTCTTTGTGACCCCATGCAGCCTGCCAGGCTCCTTCTGTCCCTGGGATTTCTCAGGCAAGAATACTGGAGTGTGTTGCCATTTCCTTCTCCAGGGGATCTTCCTGACTCAGGGATCGAAACCATGTCTCCTCCATTGGCAGGCGGGTTTTTTACCCCTGAGCCATCAGGGAAGAGCTAATTAATATATAACCTTAGTTTAAAAATGTGTTTTCAATTGTTTTCCTGATTAGTGACCTAAATCTTAAGACAAATCAACATTATCTCCTGTTATTAAATACATTCCAGAGCATAAAAACAACAGAAAACTACAAAGCAGTATCAAATGTCTCAGTGGAAAACAAAATAAAATGATGAAAGCAAATATAAAATCAGTCATGTGTTGTCACAGAATAATTGCAAGCAAAAACAATTAACTCTCTGAAATTTTGCTTTTTAAAAAGCTGACGTCATGAACCGTCTTCAGTCTTTACATTAGCAATTGTCTTTCTCACTATTCATTCCCAAACAAACACTGGTTGTCTACTATGTGCCAGGCACAATGGAAGTATCAGAAATACAATGACAAAAGTGCTTAGATCCAAGAGTTCAGAGTTCAGCAGAGAAACAAATAGAAAAGTAAACTATTAGACTGTGCCATGTTGTTCTCTAAAGGAGGTATGGAGTGACCTTGCAGGAGCCCTGTGAAGAAAGACCCAATGCTCCTAAAGAGTGTTGGGATAGAAATTATATTAAAGGTTTTCCCTGACAATCTTTGTGGGTATAAGAGCTTGCCATATACAAATATAATTACAGTAAGTACATGAAAGGAGATGAATTTAAACATCAGATTGTGAGAAAATAAGTCATATATACAGAATTTTAAGAAACAATATAATTGGGACACAGAATTCATATAAAAATCAACTAAGCCATATTCAAATGGAAAAGAAAACATCTTAAATGCCATGCAAAAGTTTTGGGACTTTATGCTCGAAAGATAGGACATTACTTACAAATTTTAGGCTGGAAGAGGACATGCCAAATTTTAGTTTAGAAAGCTCTTTCTGGAAGTAACTTGGAGATTAGATTTCTGGGAGAAGAGATAGAAGGCTGAGGGAGTGTTTGGCATCTATTGCAGAAATCCTTATAAAGAATGATTAAGGATTGAAGTAAGCTCATTGAAATAGCCACAGGAGTGCTGTATGAACTTAAGTGATACATAGAATTTAAAACTGATAAGGCTTAGTGACCCAGCAATTCCACTCCTGAGTATATATCTGAAAAAAAAAAAAAACACTAATTTGAAAAGATACAGGCACCCGATGTTCATAGCAGCATTATTATAATTGCCAAGATATGGAAGAAACCTAAGTGTCCATCAACAAATGAATGGATAAAGAAGATGTGGTGTATATATATATACACACACACATATATATGTATATTGTGTGCAGAGCTTCCCAGGTGGTGCAGTGATAAAAAATCCACCTGCAAATGCAGGAGATGCAAGAGATGCGGATTCAATCCCTGGGTCAGAAAGATCCCCTGGAGTAGGAAATGGCATAATGGAACATTAGTCATAAAAAAGAATGTTGCCATTTGTAACAATACAGTGGGTCTTAGAGGACATTATGTTAAGTGACATAAGTCAGATAAAGACAAATACAATATCACTTATACACGGACTCTGAAAAATACAACAAATTAGTGATTATAACTAAAAAGATGTAGACTCACAGATATAGAGAACAATTAACCATTTATAGTAATTCCCAGTGGGGAGGTGCAATACTGGGGTGAGGAATTAGTAGAAACTGCTATGTACAAAATAAATAAGCTACAGGGATAGGGATCTATTGCATAACATGGGAAATGGAGCCAATAATTTACAATAACTATAAATGGAGTTACAAATGGAGTTAGAGCAAGTGTCAGAATTAGTTGATGTATTGGTTTAAAAATGCTGTAGATTACAAGTTCCTTTATCCTTATGTGTGCTGCAAATGTGTGTGTGTGTGAGTCGCTCAGTTGTATCCCACTCTTTGCGACCCTGTGGACTGTAGCCTGCCAGGCTTCTCCACCCATGGGATTCTCCAGGCAAGAATACTGGAGTGGACTGCCAATTCCTTCTCCAATGCTGCAACTGCTTCATCATAAATCTGCTATCTCTGATGGTCATGGGACGAATCCCAGGACAATAGTCATGATTATGTGTTGTAGCTTTATTCATGTCCTATAGGAGACTTGTGCTGGACTTCTACCCTCAGTTTTAAATGAATGGAAACTTCAGGCAGGCCAAAGCAAACCTCTCATCAAATTAAGCTGGTTTAGACTAATCCACTCCTAATCTAGGCAAGAGGACTGGTATTAACAAAATTAGTTCACTGAAACAAATTCCAACCCTGGGGCAGGGGTCAGGACAAAGGAAGAAACACAGACACAATCAGGGGGATGTTGGAAATAAGGGGTAAAGTCAGACACTAGGCAGGCAACCAAAAACATCCACTAAGCTCAAGAAAAAATGGGGCTAATTTCCGAAACTCCTTTATCCTGAAGATGTGCTAAGAGGGGGAGAAAATGGAAGAAAGCAAGATCCTTTTGAAATGAAAGATTTAAAATATCCTTTAGTTCAGAAAATAGTAAGAAATATAACCTTATGACAATATTCCATTTCTAGTGTGGCTAGAAGAAAGGGATCAAAATTCCCATCACATTTTGTATGGCTAACAAAAGGAGATCCCAAATGCCAATTCTGCAAGGAATTCTCAGGGTCTCTCGAAAGTATTCACTGTGTGTTTTCTACACATATGAAAACTTGTGTTTGTGCACAATTTATGCACACACACGTACAAAGTACAATAACTTACTCATTTCTTTGTTCCCAAGAGAATTATGCCCTAAGCTTGCTTCAGGCCATCCCTTTTAAAACAAGCCTAATTCTTTCAATAGAGTATAGTAAGTGGAATAGCAGATGTTAAAGTACACCCTGGGATCTTCCAGAGTCTGCTGACTTTACACTACAGTTCCAGAGACAGGCAAAGCCTGTGACTAAATCTTACGGAACATTAATAATTCAAGAAAATGAGCAAATTCATGGAGGTGGTGGAGGAGTCCCTTAAGGACACGGATGTCAGTTTGTATCAGGGCTTCAGAGAAGAAGGAGGAACTACTCTCAGTGAAATAATAGGGAGGGAATGGAGAAGAAACTTACGGACATGACCTCTCAAATCTTCAGCAAAGTTACTAAAAATATCAAGCCCTTGTTGCAGTTTTTTTTTTTTTTAATGAAAAATTGATGACACTGAATCAGATATCCTGCCAAATATAGTGTGATTATAGTAGAGATTGTACACACATAGAGGGCAGAAATGGAGCAGATGATGGAAATACAGCCCCAGGGAATTCACAAATTGTGAGGATAGATTGAGACATTCACAGGATATAAGGAATTATGGAGACAGGACCAAGTTTACTCAGATCTCTGCAAGTTGAGGGGTGGCATGGGGAAGGCTCAGCAGGCATCTGGGTAAAATAACATTTGGAAACAGCTTTTTCTCTACATCTTTATCACTTCATTGTCCAGTGGATGCCTGACATGAACAATGTTCTCACCTGAGTTTGCCTTGTTCTACAATGTAACTCAAATATCCCTTTCCGATTTTATTCCTCATTACCCTGTATACAAATGCTGGGTTCAAACCAAAACTAGGTAGTGTATTGTATGATTTCCTCCCAAGTGTTTCTATTTCTCCTCCATAGTCTAGGATGCTTTAATACTCATCTCTTTTCATCTCAGTCTGTCTAGCTGACTATACCTGGTCCTTCTCAGTCAATCACAGACTTGGTCTCTTTCTCCACCCTCCATCTCTGCTTTACATCATTTGCTTTCTTTCTTGTTTGATAATACAATGACTCTGCCCAGAAAGAAAATTAACAAAAAGGCTGTGCTGTGATTAAAAAACACAATGTTTCAAGTGACCTTAAAAGCTACTTAACTCTGAATTTTTGGATGTTCTATTTAGCCATGGGATTGAAAAACCCAATTGGAAACCTTAGCTTCAGTAAGTAAACATTTTTATATCTTTGTCATCCCTACTACTAAAATGTAATTGGATATGATAACATACTTCAGTGTTCCTTTTCAAAAAGAATACATCTTTAGCCTCATTTTTGCTGTCCAGAGCACTGAGGAAAGAAACTTTCTATCGATTTCTGATAGTTGTCCTCTCTTGATGAGTTTTGGTATTTTGTCTTTGTTTTGTTTTCTTCTTCTTCTTCTTCATTTCTTATTTTCTCTTTATTATCTCTCCTCTTCTTGAATGATACTAATGATTTAATGGCCAAAGATGGAAAGGAAAAGGGAGAGTGTTTATCTAAATGTAACTTACCCATCTCAGATATAAACTCGAAACATCTCAAACTTAGTTTATACTAGTAGGAGGTTTTCATCTGAACAGCTCATGCTATTATTCACATTGTTATATATTAAGAGTAAAATCCCCTGAGAATATAATTTTTATAAGATAATGTACTCTCTTAGCTATGTGAGCTTCACTAGCAGTTATAAAAATGCTGCCAAGATTGCACTCCAGCAATTAGTTCTCATTGTGGACTGCTAATGGATTTTATATTCACATTTAAGATATAGACCCTAAGATGTTTTCAAAAATAACTCTTAATCTATTTTTTAAACAGGTAGAGACAGACTAACACTTCTTGGTTAGTCAAACAAACCTTTTTTGTTTTGTAGAACTGATGAAACTTGGAAATATATTAATAGTCGTATCACAAGAGCAAATACAAACACATAAAAAGCATAGCTTTTTAAAAGACAAGTTCAAGTTGACAATGATCAATGTGAGGATCAGTATTTTGGCAAACCCTGTGGCTTCACTGTATGTTTTTAGTGTCTGATGGATGAGAATCTATGATATTTTCACTTATTTTATCACTAAGAAGAATTTATTGAGGGAATGCTTCCCTGTGCCTGAGTGAGTCATTTGAGCTACAAAAATCAAATTAAAATGGTAATGGTCTATGATAACACGGGAAAAGTATACCAAAAATATTTTACTATAACATATTACAACAATACAGAAGACATTAAGGAAGCCCTCCTTATCCTGATGAAGAGAAATATGTTCCTATTCTTATTTGATGAAATAAAAACCTTAAAAAAATTAGAATTGAGGAACATAAAAGGCTGATCAAACCTAACAAATCTTTCTAAAGCATCTAAAATGTCAATAAAACAGTCTCGGTCATACAAAAGAGTTGGACTCATGAACAAATCCTTTGAGTATAATCTAGTAAATGTTACGAAAGGACATTTCAAATAAAGCAATGCATGTAATGTACTTATCCTCATTCCTGCACAGTGAGCACATGCTACATATGGGCTGTAATATGTATACAACATACAAAGTGCTAATGGGGAATGAAGCAGAGGCATTGAAACAAAGCTAATGATATTCTTTTGGTTTCATAACTAAAGGCAAAACCAGCTGGAATCCAGGTTTCTTAACCCACTCCGACAGTTTTTGCAAAAGGCCACAGTGCTCCCAGGTTCCATTGAGATGAAACCTTTGCGTTGAACAGTAAGCAACACCTGCTGAAGTGCATTTGCCTTTCCACTCCCTCCTCCAACCCCACCAAAGTAGAAACAAAACACTTTCAAAATATTCAAGTTATGCATTTCTAATTATAGCCTTAGCCAAAATGACATATTCAGTAGAAAAGAGTGGCATGTTCATTTTGATTTCGTATATATAAATAAACCACACAACACTTTAAAGGTTAAGTTATGTAAAATATATAGCTACATACAAAGAGCTCTCCCTCCTTCTGTTCAATGGAAATTGACATCCCGAAAGTCTCTGAGTCTTCTTTTACCTTCCTACCCTTGCTGGTCACCAATTTTGGTTCACAATTTCATCATGGGAAGTATTTAATATAGTTTCACAAACAGATATAGGATGGAGTGAGTGCTATATCTTTATGTAAAATTAAACATATTAGTGAAAATGTACACTGCTTTTCCAAGTCAAATAGCATCTAACAGCACGCCACCAAGCTCTTATGCTTTAATGTATGCCTACTTACACTGAAAGCCAACTCTCCTGACTTTAAATATATCATGCATAGTGAGATGAAAATGCTAATGCCAGATTGGAAGATTGACTTAAGACCCTTCATGGATTTATTCATCCAAAAGCACTGTAGAACATATTACCAGTTTTCTACCAACAGAAGTATGGTACAATTTATGAACAGGATTTCTTTGATAAATCAACTCAAAGGGATTAATTACTTGATAAATGGCTGTTTCTGATATGGCTTTTCTTTTCAGTAATAGAAAAATAACTTTCATATTACTTCTGTCATTTTTTGTGTTGCCTATCCCTTACCCATGATCATTGACCTCATAAACTTATGTTTCTGAGGATATGAACAGGGAAATTGCTCCCTAAAAAAGATCTTGACCAGTAATTTATTTCAAAAAGGATACAAACACTCGCTCCTTTTGAGCCTAAGATGAGAGCTCTTCCATCATAGTCTGGTGACTGAGAACAGCATGAGAACCAGTGTTTAATGGCTTGACCGGGTGTGTTTTTCCCCTTCCATAAATCCATCCCTCTCCCAAGTGGTTCACAAACACTGCATTTTTCCAGGAAGGCACAGTAAATTTTATATATGTGCCATAAGTGGCTCTGAAGACAAGCCCGTGCCCATATGCTCAGGGCCCGAAGCACCGTTGACAGGAGCAAAGGGGGATGAGGCCGTGCTTATAACAGAAGAGCATGCTGGTTGTCCCTTCTGTTTTCCTGCGCTTGAGCAGTGACTCAGGCATTCACTCCCACACACATGTATATTCTCCGAGAGAGGCCAAAAAAAAAAAAAAAAGAAAGACATCAAACCGCCTCAGAGAAAAAAAACATAATGGTAAATGGGTGGGTGGGAGATAGAACAAATCTGTGAACTGTCTTCCCCTTGGGCCTGCAAACTCCAAGGCTATTTTATCTCTAATTAAAAGCTCAGTAAAGGCTGAACTTCTCATTGTGGGCAGTTTGGAGGCAGGGCCTCTATAACTCACAGGTGTGTCTTTTTCAGGGTCTCCCACAGTGTTTGCACACAGTAGGTGTTCATAATTATATCTCTAGAATTGAATCTGCTGCTGGGATAGTTTTGTTACCCTGACAGGCAAACACGGGCCCATTTCAGTTTGAATTAAAAGCAAAACCATCCAAAAGCATAAAACTGAAACACCTGCAGGGTTTGCAGTAGCAACACGTGCTTAAAACCTTAGGAGACCAAAAACTTTAGTCATTCTTGAAAAGTAAATCATTTTTTAGATGTAAGTGAATTGTAATCAGATATTTCTAATAGTCTAAAATTAAAACTTGTCTGTTCTCTGTAACTTTTAGCTTTCCTTGATTGGTACTTCTTGACCTAATGGAAGATGACTTTCTTTGCTATTATGCTTTCTATGATTAGTAAAACATGGGCATAAATGTAAAAATATTATTTGGATGATAAAGAAATTATTATTGGGTGAGCCTTGCACATTGATTTAAAAAGGATCTGAAGCATATCATATACATGGTCCTAATGAGCTGTCTTACAGGCACATGCTAGGGAATGATGTTGCTCACAGAAGGCCTGTTGATTGGGGAAATCATCTACTGTTTTGTATTTCATATGTGAACATTTAGCACATTAGGGATAAAACATTCTTCTAAACATTTCACAAAAGCAATCAAATTCCTCTTCCTGGCAATGAACAGAGTTGTCTCAAGGGACAGATTATTGTAGTTTCCTCTTCATATCAGGTGGAGCAGAAGCCCAGAGGCACATGTATACATATCAAGAACTTATTAGCACCTTTTATAAGAATTTTTGCCTGTGGATGACTATAAAGAAACCATGTGCTTTTCAACAAAGCACCAAGTACTTACTGGTAAATGGCTGAGTATCCCCAACTTTTCTTTAGGAGCTATTTCAAAGGAGATATTTATTTACCTTTCCAGTCCATGAAGTAATTGCAAATTTGAGAAACTCTTGTGTATTAGCAGTTTAAGAAATTTAACAGGTCTGTAGGAAATTATGTTCAAAAAAACACAAAGTATATAAACATAAATACTGTTTTCTACTACATTCTGAAGAATCACATGCAGGCCCCAAATTCTGCAGATAGACAGAGACAAGATATCCAACAGTTACTGTTTGTTTTTCTCCTTGCTTTCAGAGAACAATGAATTCAGAATGAACAATAGCAAATTCAGAGGGAATCATAGAGAATAAAAACGTTATCTAGTTGACCTTAAATGTTTCTCACAAGACGTCCTTTAGTTTCTTCGAATCCCAGGCTGACGCTATGTGGAGTGCACAGTATGGAACAAAATAATGAAATACTTGGGTTTTAAAAATGAAAACATAGCATTTTCTTCACTAGAGATTTGCTCTGTTCTGGTAGATTTCCCATCCTAATTTTGGTTGCAAGAGATACTTCATGATCTGATAGCATTTATTCTGAAGTGTCCCTTATATATGTTTAAGCACTTCACTGTTCTTTGGATCTAATCTGTTTGACTGCTCCACACACCCCTGACCAGGGAGGGGGAAAAAAATTCAGCTTCACCATAATGAAAATTGGCGATTCCACCTATTTAGTTCCTACCGTATTGGTACTTTATATTGACAAATTTCTACTGTTCTAACAATGAATCTCTTTCAATGTGATCTCTACTGGGTATTCATAAGAAGCACTAATAATTATGTTCTTGGCAAGCTCATGAAAATGAAACCTACGCAAGTAAAAGAGAGTGGAACTCAGTTTATAGTGAAGTTATCACAGGCTTACTCATCTATAAGGAGTATTCAGCTACATATTGTTATTGTACAAAGCACTTCTAAAACACGCTGTCATTTGGCTCAAACTTAATGGGAGCTTAGGACTGGTATTTTAATGATTGGAACAGTGACTCTGTCTAGCGAAAGATATGAAACTAATGAAACTGGCAAGTTGTCCTCTTTAAGCCAGCAAATTCTCTGCTCTAAAAATCATGTCTGTCTGACAAGCAGGAGAATATGTCTCACAGCAGATCCTAAAGCATTTACATTCTCTCAGATTTCCATATTTCATATTGCTTCTTTTTCCCTAGATACAAAACAACAAGCATTGATTCAATATCACTCTGCTGTCTATTTTAATTGAAATCTTCAGCATATATAAACATGTCAAGAGTCAGAAATAAAAAATACAGCTAAAATCTCAGCAGGCAATAGATATAGATCTTTGGGGGATTAGAAATCTTATTCCTTCACTTGGTTTTTGAATTGTTTTAATGGCCACAAATGAAGATGCAGTAGCACTAGGAATCAATGGGATTTCCTTAGAGCACAGATTAAGTAGAGAATATTTTAAGATTCCTTATTTAAGGAAGATTCTTTATTTAACTTGCTCTAAAATAATTACCCACCATACTGACCTTGGCAATGAAAATGTCTATCTATTCTTACAGCCTATGGGGTAAGCCATTTTCTCTCCAGAGCTGCTTGTGAAATGCAAACACATTAATAAAGGGAAAGAAAACATTGTTAGTTTGAAATTAGCATTGGCTTGCCACCTCTCCTCTCTCACCTTTCTGGGAGATGGACCTGGAGTAAGGACTGGTGTTTCTTAATTAGGGGTAAAAAGCAGAAGGTACAATGAAAAGATCAATCAACACAGGGGTTGATTAGCAAACAGTGAAGGGCCAATAAGGAAAGACCTAGCAAAGCTTGTCATTTTTCACAGCTGGTTGGCAGAAACCATCCTGCCTTTCAGTCTCTCTCTCTCATTTCCCTAATATACCTTGAGCTATCAAATTATGTGTTAGGTCACATCTTTGGTAGGCAGGATGATAGATTATGGGCTTCGCTCGTGACTCAGAGGTAAAGACTCCACCTGCATTGCCCGGGATGCAGGTTCAATTCCTGTTTTGAGAAAATCCCCAGGAAAGAGGGAATGGCAACCCCCTCCAGTATTCTTGCCTGAAAAATCCCATGGACAGAGAAGCCTGTTGGGCTACAGTCCGTAGGATCTCAAAGAGTCAGTTACGACTGAGCACGGAGCACATGATAGATTATACAACTAAGCCAATCAGAGGTGAATAACGTCTAAGTTGTGGGAAATAAATGTTCCAGGCACTGTGTTAGATATCATTTGCTACATCTCAGCAAGCCCATGTGTTACAGATGGGGAAATAAAACTTGGAGAAATCAAGTGGCCTACATAAAGTCACTCAGCTATAAGTGATAAGGTTAGAATTAGGCTCTCATACTTCTGACTTCAAATGCAGTCTGCCAAAGAATTATTTGGTGTGATTATACGCTGGGAATTATCAGCAAGCATCCAGCTTGATGAAAGGAAGCATACAGGTTGATAAAACGTAAGGCAAGGGGTGATGGGAAGGAGAACACCTTGAGAAATGGCATCGAATTGGGAGTAGAAGTTAGCCCTTTAAGAAGAGGTTAGGGAAAAGATAAGGAAGATAGCCAGCAGGGGAAATGCATGCCCTCCGGCTAAGAGGGAAGAGAAGCTGACAGGCTCCAGGAATTAAAAGAAATGAGGTGCAGAGGTCAGTGCTCAGATCACTTTGCAAGCCCTGTTAAGGATTTGGGAGGTTATCTGAAGGATAACTAACAATCCATGGAAAGTTTTACTTTCCAGGTTCATATATACATATATATAATATATATCATTAAAGATCACACTAGCTGCAGCTTTAAAACAAAACAAACAAAAGTACAAAATCATCCATTAGGTTAAAAGTGGATACAAAAAGACCAGGTAGGTAAATACACAATGGGAGATATATAAATTATATTTAATTATACATTTGGTTATAATATATATATATTGAAATACACAAATTCAAGGGATATGGATGAAGCAAGAAGAACTGAGCCTTGTAACTTATTTGTGTAAGTGGAGGGTTGGTAATCAAGGGGCTTTCACAGTTTCTGGTTGAAGAAGTGTCTCTGCCATCTACCCATACAAGCAACACAGCAGAGCAGTCCATTGCCCTGTTTTAGACAGGAGGGGTTTCAAGTGCTGCAGATTTTCATCCGGTGCTGACTATATTATTGTTGTTGGTTGTTTTTCAGTCACTAAATTGTGTCTGACTCTTTGTGACCTAATGGACTGCAACTTGCCACTCTTCCCTGTCCTTCACTATCTCCTGTAGTTTGCTCAAACTCATGTGCATCGAATCAGTGATGCCACCCAACCATCTTCATCCTCTGTTGCTCCCTTCTCCTCCTCTCTTCAATCTGACTATATGGACAATAACAAGTAAGCAGTTCTACCTGTGCTTGAAAGGGAGCAGTCTTACCTAGAGAGGAAGCCCATAGTCTGGGAGAAAGTAGAGAGCTCAAGGCAGCGAATGCCCTGTTCCAGAGAAGCCAGGGGAAATAGGAGAGCAGATCTCAAAGAGAGGACATACAAAATCTTATGTTACAGCACAATTTATAAGTGAAAGAAAATATGAATTTCAATGTTCTTGTAGGTGATTAGACGTGTTTTATTTAAAATGGGGGAAAAACGGAAATTTGTGGTAAAGCTTTGTGCAAAAATAAGTGCCATATACTTATCTATAACTGCAGTTTTGCTCTATCCTTCAGGAACCTCAGAATGAAAAAGAGGAACAGAAGGGTAAGGAAGCCACAAATAGCACATAAGAAACTAGAAATAGCAAGGTGTTACAGAATGAGAGAAATAAAATGTGGTGCTCTGGGATGGGAAATTTTGGTTAACAGCATAAAATAAGATAAAAGATATTAGAAAGGGGGCCAAGACTAAAATGCATAAATCACTATAGCTTGCTCTCTTTTACGTGCTTCTGTCTCTTTTCCTCCTTCTGTCTCTCTGTCTTTCTCACACACAAACACACTCACTCACTCACACACACACACACACACACACACACACACACATCTTTATTCTCCAGATCATAACCTCCCTCAAAACAATGACTTCATGCTGAATTTATCAACTCCATATTTATGCACCAAAGAAAAATGTAATCTACGAAATAATGCAAACCTCCTTTATGATTCACAAAGTTAAATAATGCATGAAATGTATGATTTGCCTTTTAGGCCAATTTGTCATTTACTTAAGATATCTTGATAATTCATGACACATTTAAGTTTAGAATTTCAATATTTATCAGATTCATGTTCAAAGTAAGTTCTGTGATTACCTGAGAAAAATCTAATAGTCAATGAGCACTTACTATATACCAAACAATTTGTAACTATTTTGTAAACAATTTGCAACTATTAACTCATTAGAGCCTCATAGAAACCCAATAAGCTAGAGATTATTACACTAGAGAGTATAATCTAAGATGTTTTAAAGTTATAAAACTGCTGATCCACTGGTTCAGCGGAAGAAACAAGCAATTGATTCCCCTACTCACCCACAAACTCACTTTGGGTAAGGGGTAGGGGGGAAAACCTTATTGTAACAGAGATATTGGTAAAATAAAAGGAAATATAGGATGAGAAGGGGCAAAATATTAAAGTTTTCTTTTTAGTCTTTCTGACTATGTATTTAGAATCATTTCAAAATAGTGGTTCACTTTAATTGAAGACATAACTTAGATAATCGAGTAATATATTAGGAAAAAATCTGCTATTTTGAGATTATCTTATTTTTGTTTTCATAGATTTTATTTTGCAAATGAACTTATAAATGCATTCTAGTATGCACACATGCTCAATTGCATTTGCTTATCATGGTGGGGAATATGTGAACTTTTACATACAGTGATCCAACTGATGGATTTATTATTGTCAGTTCTGCTGCACGTTCTAATTTTGTCTAAAAATAACTCATCTAAGAGATCTCAACTAACTTGCAACTTTGGAGGTTAAATAAATTAGTGTTAGCAAAACTTCAGAGTTTTTCTAGCTATCATTTTCTAATACATATATGATGGCTATGTGTACGTTTTGACAAAGTCATGTAAATATTCAACACTTCAGAGGAGAAAAGAAGTAAAACTTTACCATATTCTAATCCTAAGAGTCAAAGCTATGGTTTTTCTAGTAGTCATGTACGGATGTGAGAGTTGGACGAAAAAGAAGGCTGAGGGTCGAAGAACTGATGCTTTTGAATTAGAGTACTGGAGAAGACTTTCGAGAGTGCCTTCGACTACAAGGAGATCAAACCAGTCAATTCTAAAGAAAATCAACCCTGAATATTCATTGGAAGGACTGATGCTGAAGCTGAGGCTCCAATACATTGAACATCTGATGTGAAAAGCCAACTTATTGGAAAAGACCCTGATGCTGGGAAAGACTGAAGACAAAAGGAGAAGAGGGCAGCAGAGAAGGAGATGGCTAGATAGCATAACTGACTCAATGGACATGAATTTGAACAAACTCCAGGAGATAGTGAAGGACAGTGAAGCCTGGTGTGCTTCAGTCCATGGGATCACAAAGACTCAGACACGGCTTAGCAACTGAACTGTAACAATAACAATGCTAAGAAACTTACAATCAAAACAGCTTGCAGGGTAAAAGCTAGAAATAAATGCACTAAATTCACCCAGAGAAAAAAAAATCACAATCCTTATTGCTGGGAACATTTACGTCCCAACATCTGTCATATTGCTCAGCACTGGCACATATATTCAGTAGAATTTTTTTTTTAATGAATATTTTACACTGGTAATTGCATAAATTTGTTTGCTTGAGCCACTGTATGATACACAGTATATTTGTTGAGACCATTAGAGAGATTGTATGATCCTAAAAGTAACTCGAGGAGCTGAATTCTTGCTTAAAGTTCTCACCATTGCATTAATTCTACTATTAAATTTTATTTCCCTTTAGTGGACTATGCTTTATTATTTTTGCTTAAAAGTTTCTACCCTACCTGGGGTTTTTTCTCTTTGAGTAAAATATTACACTTACTAAAAATTATTCTCTTTTTCCCTGAGGTTTTGATGGTAGTACATATATTACATTTGTTGAAACATTAAATATGAGTAATAGTTGCTACAGGAAATATAGGTGAAAATAAACTCTGAGAAGTTCCAAAGAGTTTATAACTTAAATATGTTTTTTTTTTTTTTCTGACAATTCTGGTACATTTGTTGAGATTTTAAGATAAATGCATGTATACCTGAACAGTGTGAGCAGAATCAATAGTCATCCAGCTCATACTCACTGAGTGTCTTTAAATGCACAGTACTCCTCCTAGGATTTTTCCTTAGATTCAAATGGAATTATGTATTCTAGACCTCTGTAGGAGGGCAGGGTTATGGGGGTAGATATTATAGTCTGAGAAAAATGCTGTCTAAAGAAACAGGGCAAGCAGCACAGAACAAATAGAGTGTTTTCACAAACAACATGCACAAATTTATTAAAATGGAATCTTAAAACAGAGTGCTATTATTTTAAAAGGAGAAGCTGCAGGATACTAGAATATTTAAAGAAGTCTTATCAATTCTCATAAGGCGGTTAATGTACTAAATGAGGCCAGGGATGCAATTTACTTATTTAAGAGACAAGTACTTATTTGTTTAGAAGAATGGATGGCACTTAAAAAATATCACTAAGAGCCTAATTAACAAAAATGTGATTATTTCTCGAACTGATCACTACATCTGTTCTAGTTAGTTAGCTGACCAGATACTGTCTATCTATGTATCTCTATGTCTATTTTTGTATCACTGGTTTTATTTGATTTCCTGCTCCCAATAAGATGCATAGTCAATAATTAATTATATTCACTAAAGGAGGGGACAGAGGTTCAATATTATAGATGATAAAGAAGTTTTCTTGGTAGAAATGTGTCTCAGGAGACGCATTTAAAGAAGACCCCTAGCCTCCCTTAGAGTTCTTTGCTCTCAAGGGGAAAGCAAAGTGTAAAATTAGGAGCCCATGTTCTGGAGTGAGAATCACGACTACACTAATGTGTAAACCTCGACTAATTAACCTCTCCAACCATTCTTTTCCTCCTCTGTTAAGTGAGGGAAAAATGACACCTTAGTAATAGGAGCATTGTGAGGATTATATGGGCGCCTATAGATAAATATTTAACATAGAGCCTCGTATTCAATGTGTCAGTGGTTTGCTTTATCATCACCACCACAACTACCATCATCCTCCTCACCCACTACACAATCACAAAGGCAGAGAGAACAGATTCAGCCTAAATTTTTAAGTCAGCACTGATGATGAATTTCAAGCATGCATATTTTTAATTATGCACTATTCTATATACTGATATAGCATGCAAGAAAAGTGTTCAAAGATAACAAATCTTTATTCTAATTTAAACTATATTACTAATCTATGTTTCTTGTATTCTTGGATACATAACCATATAGATACTTATTTAAAAAGATACAACTCATCACCATGAAATGAGTGTTGTTGTTCAGTCGCCCAGTCCTGTCCAACTCTCTGAGACCCCATGGACTGCAGCACGCCAGGCTTCACTGTCCTTAACTATCTCCCAGAGCTTGCTCAAACTCATGTCCATTTAGTCAGTGATGCCATCAAACCATCTCATCCTCTGTCATCCCCTTCTCCTCCTGCCTTCAATCTTTCCCAGCATCAGGGTCTTTTCTAATGAGTCAGCTCTTCTCATCAGGTGACCAAAGGACTGGAATTTCAGCTTCAGCATCAGCCCTTCCAATGAACATTCAGGGTTGATTTCCTTTAAGATTGGCTGGTTTGATCTCCTTGCAGTCTAAAGGACTCTCAAGAATTTTCTCCAACACCACAGTTCAAAAGCATCAGTTCTTCAGTGCTCAGCCGTCTTTATGGTCCAGCTCTCACATCTATACATGACTATTGGAAAAACAATAACTTTGACTATATGGACCTTTGTCAGCAAAATAATGTCTCTACTTTTTAATATGCTGCCTAGGTCTGTCATGGCTTTTCTTCCAAGGAGCAAGTGTCTTTTAATTTCATGGCTGCAGTCACCATCTGCAGTGATTTTGGAGTCCAAGAATATAAAGTCTGTCACTGTTTCCATTGTTTCTCCATCTATTTACCACAAAGTGATGTGACCAGATGACATGATCTTTGTTTTATGAATGTTGAGTTTTAAGCCAGCTTTTCCACTCTCCTCTTTCACTTTCATCAAAAGGTTCTTTTGTTCCTCTTCACTTTCTGCCACTGGGGTGGTGTCATCTGCATATCTGAGGCTATTGATATATGAAATGAGAATTCTTGGCTAAAAACCATTTCTGGTTGAGAATCGGCTTCTTTGAAAATGAGTGGTCCTCACAGTTATTTGATGTGTCTTCTTGAAGTTGAGAAAGTTACCCTGTAAATTTTGATACATGTTCTCCAGACTGAAATCCATGACTCAATTATGTAATTTTCTTAGAATAGTGACTGCTTTACTACTGGGCTTCCCTGGTGGCTCAGAGGGCAAAGCCTCTGCCTTCAATGCAGGAGACCCGGGTCTGATCCCTGGGTTGGGAAGATCCCCTGGAGAAGGAAATGGCAACCCACTCTGGTACTCTTGCCTGAAAAATCCCATGGACAGAGAAGCCTGGTAGGCTACAGTCTATGGGGTCGCAAAGAGTTGGACATGACTGAGCGACTTCACTTTCTTTCTGTCATTACTGAAAGCTTTCCTTGTGGCTCAGCTAGTAAAAAATCTGCCTACAATGTGTTCGATCACTGAGTTGGGAAGATTCCCTGGAGAAGGAAAAGGCTACCCACTCCAGTATTCTGGCCTGGAGAATTCCATGAACTGAATAGTCCATGGGGTCACAAAGAGTCAGAAATGACTGAGGGGCCTTCACTTTCATTACTGAAAAGATTCTGGACAGCATGAATCTGATTGACTGGAGGTTAGGAGAGAGGTGGTAAAGATGACTCAGTATTCACAGGGAGGCAAGGTCTTTAGTCTTGGTGAACATTGGGCCCCCTGACATAGCTCCTTAGTTAGTTAGTTTAGTCGCTCAGTTGTGTCCAACTCTTTGCAACCCTATGGGCTGCAGCATGCCAGGCCTCCTTGTCCATCACCAACTCCCAGAGTTTACCCAAACTCCTGTCCATTGAGTTGGTGATGCCATCCAACCATCTCATCCTCTGTCATCCCCTTTTCCTCCTGCCTTCAATCTTTCCCAGCATCAGGGTCTTTTCAAATGAGTTAGCTCTTCACATCAGGTGGCCAAAGTACTGGAGTTTCAGCTTGAACATCAGTCCTTCCAATGAACACTCAGGATTGATCTCCTTTAGGATGGACTGGTTGATCTCCTCGCAGTCTAAGGGACTCTCAAGAGTCTTCTTCAACACCATAGTTCAAGAGCATCAATTCTTCTGTGCTCAGCTTTCTTTATAGTCCAGCTCTCACATCCATACATGACTACTGGGAAAACCATAGCCTTGACTAGACAGACCTTTGTTGGCAAAGTAATGTCTCTGCTTTTTAATGTGCTGTCTAGGTTGGTAATAGCTTTTCTTCCAAGAAGCAAGCGTCTTTTAATTTCATGACTGCAGTCACCATCTGCAGTGATTTTAGAGCCCCCCAAAATAAAGTCTGCCATTGTTTCCACTGTTTCCCCATCTATTTACCATGAAGTGATGGGACTGGATGCCATGATCTTAGTTTTCTGAATGTTAAGCCTTAAGCTAACCTTTTCACTCTCCTCTTTCACCTTCATCAAGAGGCTCTTTAGTTCTTCTTCACTTTCTGCCATAAGGGTGGTGTCATCTGCATATCAAGTTATTGATATTTCTCCCAGGAACCTTCATTCCAGCTTGTGCTTCATACAGCCCAGCATTTTTCAAGATGTATTCTGCATATAAGTTAAATAAGCAGGGTGACAATATACAGAGTGACAATATACAGGTCCATGTCCAGTTCTAACTGTTGATTCTTCACCTTCATACACATTTCTCAACAGGCAGATCAGGTGATGTGGTATCCTATCTTTTTAAGAATTTTCCACAGTTTGTTGTGATCCTCAGTCAAAGGCTTTAGCATAGTCAATAAAGCAGAAATAGATGTTTTTCTGGAACTCTCTTGCTTTTTCAACATGGCTCCTTAGAAATAACCAAATGTGTTGTGTGGGACCATGACAAATAACTGTCTCTACTTTTCCAGAAATCAGTGTCATTGATATAGTGTTTGGCAACTTTTGTCCTCAGAGCTATGGCATACAGAACACAGGTTTAACCACAAAACAATAGCTATAATTTATCTATCAGTTATTGGAAAGCAATTAGATGTCACACACTTTTCAAAGAACATCATGCATGTTAAATAAATGTCATAGAAGCTCCATGAGTTTTGTTATTGTTATCTGTATATATTATAAAATTGAAGATTATCAAGATTAAATATGTTGTGCAACACTTTATAAGAATATAATTTAAAACCAGTAGAATTTAAAGTCAATTTAGAGACTGTCATAGAGGATCTTACTTATAAAGCAGAAATAAGCACAGAGGTACAGATGGATACCAAGGGGGAAAGGGAGATGGGATGAACTGGGAGATTAAAACTGACATATATACATTATTAATAGTATATACAAATAATAACTAATGAAAACCTAGTGTTTAGCACAGGGAACTCAGTGTTTTGTGGTGACCTAGATGGGAAGAAAATCTGAAAAAGAGGGGATATATGTATATGGATAGGTGATTCACTTTCCTGTACAGTATAAACTAGCAAACATTGTAAAGTAACTATACTTCAATAAAAATTTAAAAAAATAGAAAATAAAGTATATTGGACATCAGATTCCAGTTATTTTGAACATGTATTTGTTGGAGGATGCAATTTCATGTGCTTTACAAGGTTATACTTTCTCCTTCATTTATAAAATGGATAATACCAACAACAACATGGACTTGAATCATTAAATGGCATTGCCATCTCAAGATACTCATGATACAGTGGGAGCTCATAGATACCTTCTCTCTATCTTGGTCAAAGGCTTACTTTCCACTCTTTAGATATCACTGTTTGCTTTCTAATGAATAAGTGTCTCTACCTTATTAAGCAAACAATTACTAACCCACGTTGGCTCCTAAGATGATCCTGGTCCTCTAGGAACTCACTGTGTAGTGGTGGAAATCATATTCAATATATCTCTATAGAACATGCATTTGAAAGTGTTGGAGTATAGGTAAAATATATTTGTTCTGTACCTAAACAACCAAAATGTCCCAATGTTTAAAAATGACTAATTGCATATAACAATCTGAATTTTTTTTGTTCTCTTGAAAAATTCTATTTCAGGCAACACTGAATTATATGATTACATGATAACAATTGAAGATCATCGGGGAGCAGCAGCTATACCTTTTTACATATGCCAGGTGTTTTTGGGTAAAAGTAGATGAACCCCCATATACCTATTTCTCTTTATATTACTTGTCTTCAAAACTGTGTTCCCAACCTTTGTAAAAGTCTTTAGTTTCCACAGAATCAAGGAAGGGTGATGCAGTGTCTACTTAAATTTGTATTCACTATGTGGTTATTGAATAAATGAGTAAGTGAATGACAGAAATCTAAAGGGAAGCACGGTAGTTTTTTAATTAACCGCTCTTAGATTCAAACCAATTTATTATCCATTGGCAACAGTCTAAGGGAAAAGCTGGGAGGATATGAAATTCTCAGCATGACAACACTTGGAAATAATCAAAATGTGCATCTTACAGGTCATAGGTCATCAGCACCATAGTTTGTCATCAAAAGCAAACTTTATTTACTCTAGACCTATTAGCCATGTATTTGCTGTGTCTGAAAGATTTTAGCACATTCCCAGCACTAAATTAAGCTTACTTTTGGTGCCCTTTCCTAAATAATTATAGGAAAAATAGACACAACAAAAAAATACAATGAGATAACATTACTTTTGTGGAAAGAGGGAGAAAAAGAAAATTGAGCATACCCAGAAA
This sequence comes from Cervus canadensis, assembly GCF_019320065.1. Classification (NCBI taxonomy): domain Eukaryota; kingdom Metazoa; phylum Chordata; class Mammalia; order Artiodactyla; family Cervidae; genus Cervus; species Cervus canadensis. Next base: position 45,996,713 of record NC_057394.1, on the reverse strand, counting down.
TAATAAAGATGAACTTTGAATTCAGAAAGATTTGAGTCTAAATTCCTGGTTCTACCAATGACTAACAGTTCAGCCATGGCCAAATTACTAATTGTCTTGAACATTTTGTTTCTTTTCCTCTAAAGATGAAGTTGATACTTAGCTTTTACATTAGCCCTGAGCATAAATAGTATTGCCACCCCAAAAAGATCAATCATTATACCTAACAGATAACAAGCTCATGAATAAAATGTGTTTTTCCCCTTTCTCCCTTCTTACTTACAATTTCATGAAGTTTTTTTTTTTTTGACTCAGTATTATTCTCTAAAAATCTATAATTATGAACATGCAAATAAAACTCACCTAATTGATTTTATTTACATAGTTCCAATCTTTATCTGATTTAATTAGTAGCAGGTTTAATGGTAACTTTTAAAGTCATAAGGAAACATTTCTCAATCCTTATGTTTTACATTATACAATACCATATGTATCTTCTTTTTACATCAAAGCATTGTGAAATAATAACATATTAATGGAAAAGAGATTTTTTTTGTCTTCATAATTTTTATTCTTCTCATGTTTTATGTAAATATAATGTGTGTGTTCAATATTCACATATAACTGTGTGTCTGTGTGTCTGCATATACACACATACTCACATATGAGCAAATACATCATCAAAAAGAAATTTGGCATTTGAACAAGAGCCACACAACCAGTAAGTTAGCTTCCCTGATGGATATGATTGAATGTTCCTTATCTTACTATAGTGACCCCATGTTCTCCAGTGCCAAGTGTGCAAGCACCAGCAGTGAATTTAAACCCAATCTCATTTTAAGTTTCTGTTGTACTCAGCATGATCTTCATTTTTCACTGCATTGCTCTCATCAGGACCACAGTCCCATCTAGGACATTGCTACCGATAAGCCAGGAGCTATAATTGAACTTATAACTACATATACTTTCCTCCCACAGCAGAATTATTACTATAAATGAGAACAAACAGATTTTTATGCTTCGAAAAATATGGGTAATCTTCAATAGCAATAAGAGCTCGCCTATGATCCATGTCAAATATTAATGTGTTATTGGCTCACCTCGACTGAGTGACAACTGAACTTAACTGATCCACAAAGAGAAACAAACAATTGTATTAATAGTTTTCTATATATTAGCACACCTTTGAAAGAGCTTCTAGCTAGAAATGAATGTGTCACCTGATACACAATGCCCACATCCTGAAGTTAACTGGATACAGCTAACTGCAAATATGGGCTTCCCCGGTGGCTCAGATGGTAAAGAATCCGCTTGCAATGCAGGAGACCTGGGTCTGATGCCTGGGTTGCAGGAGATCCCCTGAAGCAGGGCATGGCAACCCACTCCAGTATTCTTGCCTGAAGAATCCCCATGGACAGGGAAGCCCGGCAGGCAACTGTCCATGGGGTCACAAAGAGTTAGACACGACACAGCAACTAAGACAGCACAGCGCCTCTTTCAAATATATGTCAGCTTGCAAATATTGGTTTTCAGATTTATTCTTTTTTAAAGGAAGCGTGGCTTTAAACAGTACTGAGTGAAAAGTGGCTAAGGGGCATTTTAGTAGATGACCACAGCAGAAGTGAGAGTATCCCATGAGCTTCTAACTGCATGCTGTTTTCTTCTTCCTCTCTGTACACAGCTCTCCGCTGGGAAGGACTGAGTTCTCCCAGGGTCGTTCTGGCACCCTGCACCAAAGGTTCAGGCTCAGCTCTGCCCTCTCCTCGTCTGTCTTTCTCGGTTGTTCTGAAATAGCAAATATGGTTGCACTATTGTCCAGGTGTAACTCTCTGCTACCTAGAAACTCTTCTGTTCATGTATGCAATAGATATTTGCTGCCTATTGTGTGCTGGCATCTTTCCTGAACAAAACAAAGTTCAGGACCTTATATTTCAATGGGGATAAAGAAAAAAATTGAAGAATAAAATTATACCATGCTGTCAAGTAATTGCAAGTATAATAAAGAAAAGTACAGTGGGTTGTGGAATGCAACATGTTGTGGATGGTGATTGTAGACAAAGCGGTCAGTCAAGGAGGGCCAGTGACATCTGAGAGGGACTGATTGACCTTAACAAGTATAGTCTTGGGGCTCCCTTGGGAAGAGGATCCAGGCTCATGAAATATCCATTCACGACAGTAATAAAGCTACAATATTTGCCTCATCAAACACAGTAACAGATAAAGCTTAACAGAAGAAACAATTTTGCATAAGAAATTTATTTCTATTGATAGTATTGCACTGATTTTTCTAATTATTTTCCGATTTTATAGAAATTGACTTTGAACTTATCAGTTTCTCAGAGGTCTTTACCGCTTTAAGGATGTATACAACACCAACATTTTGGGTTAATCTATGTATATTCTTAGGTATGTGCTTTTTAAATTCTGGGATGAGGGGCTGCTACTTTAATTATATGTTCAATAAGTATAAAAATTTCTGTTTTCAAAGAGGATAAATGGTATTCATTGAGTGCCAGCTTTGTAACAGGGGTTGGGGCTCACCTGGGTGTGAGTTCTAACTGTGCGACTCACTAACTATGTGCCTTAGGAACGCCATAGTCTGGATTTGCAATCCGAAAAATTCATATATTGAAATCCTAATCCCCAAAGGTGATGGTAGGAGGTAGGGTTTTCGGAGGTGATGAGATCATGACGATAGAACCCTCATGAAAGAGATTAGTGATCTTATAAAATAGACCCACAAAGCAGCTCAACCCCTTCCCCCCATGTGAAAATATAATGAGAAGTCTGTAACCTGGAAGAGGACAGTTACCTGACCATGCTGCACCCTGATCTTGGACTTCCAGACTCCAGAATTTTGAGCAACACATTTCTTCTGTTTCTAAGCCACCTAGTCTGTGATATATTTTTAATTTTTTTAATTGGCGGATATTGTTTTACAATAATCTGTTGGCCCTGGCCTCTGCCATATATCAACATGAATCAGCCATAGGTATACACATGGCCCTTCCCTCCTGAATCCCCTCCCATCTCCCACCCCATCCCACCCCTCTAGGTTGCAGCACTTTTTACAATACCTAGGACATGGAAGCAACCTAGATATTCATTGGCAGACGATGGATACAGAAATTATGGTACATATACACAACGGATTATTACTCAGCTATTAAAAAAAAGGACACATTCAAGTCAGTCCTAATGACATGGATGAACCTAGAGCCTATTACTCAAAGTGAAGTCTGGTATTTTATTATAGCCTCCTACAACCAGGGCAGGTTGCTCATGACACTTGACCTCCACTATTCTAGGTCCTAATGAGGGACAACCTTCCTCACCATTTTACTGGAAGGATTTTGGAAGGTCAGATACACAACGTGCCTGTGCCCTGCTTGGCAGCAAAGGAGACTAGAGATGCTGGGGGTTTCCCTTGCTTCATTCCATGCAGTTTTTACAATTGCTAAATGTATCCAAGAAGAAAAGAAGTCCTGAAAAGTTAGGTAACTTCCCCAAGCTCTCACAGCAGAAGTGGAGGGCTCAACTTCACATCTAGGACCTTTATATCCACAAACACCTATCTTGTTTCTTATTGCTGTTTCTTTCTTTTCTCCTGCTATGTCACTTCACAAATTGTAAATGCTTTCAATTCTTTTTTCTCACCTGTTTGTCATATTTAATCATTCTCTAAGACTTGGGTATAACTTTTGTTTTCTTTTGAAATGACTCTGTTAACAATCTTTCCATTTCCATTCTCACTACCAGCACCACATTCTGACAATTATCAACATATAATAGAAACATGATGACATTCAAATCAGCCTTTTTGACTTCTATTTCCTCCTTTCTCCCCAAATTAGTTTCTTTGAGTCACTTTGAGAGCAAAATTCACTGACTTAAAATCAAGTAGAGCATCAAAATAATATAGACCAAATTCCTTCCACCTCTGTATCATTCCCCAGACAGTGTGAACTGGATTTTCCTTCCACAATTCCTCAGAGATCAGAAAATAGGAACCTTTGGTGATATCTCCAAAGCTAGTCAAAGCTATGGTTTTTCCAGTAGTCCTGTATGGATGTGAGAGCAGGACCATAAAGAAGGCTGAGCACTGAAGAATTGATGCTTTTGAACTGAGGTGTTGGAGAAGATTCTTGAGAATCTCTTGGACTGCAAGGAGATCCAACAAGTCAGTCCTAAAGGAAATCAATCCTGAATATTCATTGGAGGGACTGATGCTGAAGCTGAACCTCCAATACTTTGGCCACCTGATGCAAAGAACGGATTCATTGGAAAAGACCCTAATCCTGGGAAAGATTGATGGCAGGAGGAGAAGGGGACAACAGAGTATGAGATGGTTGGATGGTATCACCGACTCGATGGACATGAGTTTGAGCAAGCTCTGGGAGTTGGTGATGGGCAGGGAAGCCTGGCATGCTGCAGTCCATGGGGTCACAATGAGTCTGATACAACCGAGCAACTGAACTGACTGTGATGTCTCCTCTATAAAGGTTTCCTTTAAAATCGTTTTAACTAAAAAGCTCCTGCATAAAATCTTTGAGGAGGAAGTAAGGACACCTTGTTTGGTAAATAAAATCTAGTTTGTCCCATTTTATTATTAGTATCAGTAATAATAATGTTATTATCATTATAGAACAAAGTGATGCTTGTCTTGAATAGCTGATAACTCTAATTACTTCCTGAAATTTAATCATTGTTTTTGTACTCATGTGAAGTTAGATTACATCAGGTAACATATGAAAAAAAGATTTGATGTATTGTTTAATGATAGCAAAAGTAGAATCAAACTGACCTTTCTCTCCTTATCTTTCCATTGTCTCCATGTCCCCAGGGTAAGGAATCCAGAGGTGTTGCCTGAGATCAAGTTCTGGACTTCCTTCAATCTCAGGGGTTATCAACAAATGTAAAAAGATTTTTTTTTTTGGTCATTTGACAGCCGCCACCAGAACCTTGCAGATCAGTCATGGAGACCTCAAAGGAATGGAAAAACTAATCCCTGTTGAACTGCAAAGTCTTTGAGAGAACGGAGGATGCATTAATCCCATCTCTATATATACAGCCAGCACAGGTATAAAGTAATTGCTATATTTGTATCCAAAGAAACTGGTTTGAAAACTGGCAAGTAACATATTTGAAATGACATCATGACTGATGAAGAAAAGATTGGTTAAAAATACATGCTACCTTTTTTTCAATTTACTTTTTTGTTATTTTTTGTCTTTTAGAAACTTTCTAATGAAACCATCTGAAAAGCAAATCATTTAACTTTCTCATTTCTCTTCATGTCGCTTCCCTCTAGACAAACTCCCAGGAAGAAATGCATTTTTTTTTTTAAACTGCATTATAGACGTGTTCTTAGTGGGTTTACAGATAAAGAGAAACAACCCCCCTACTGCCTTACATTTTCTAAATTTTCAGGTAATTATCTGAAACAGACCTTGTAAGTGCAGAATTTGCTTACATGAGTCTGTCTTTTGGGCAGAATCCAAAAGCAAAGGAACCAAATCAATTTCTGCCAACGAGTGCCTGAAAAGCTCCAGCTAAATGAACTGATGTAATCTCCGCACGGGATTCGCAGGCGGTAATGGTGGGGGAATTCTCATTACTCGGGATTCTGGAGGAGAAGGAGATGGAGTGAAGCAGCCCAGCAGCTCAGCTGGTGGAAGTCAAAGACTACTGATAAGACAGTGGCCAAAGGAGAGCTCCCTTGCTTCAGCTTGGGTGATGTGTCTTATTCTGTTTCCCCAGGCCCCGAGTGACAAGAATCCAAGGTACCACTATCAATCTTATTTGCCCCAAACAGATAGTGAAACACAGACAAGAAATTGGAGAGATTAGATAGATAGATTAAAAAGCCAGTAAAACACAACACACTAAAGCTTGTGACCTACACTCCAAATAACTCATCATATTGCAGGAAAAATTCCAGTGTTTATCAGAATGGGCACAAGCATGCTACATTCATCTGACAAAAGAAAAGCCTCCCTTGCATCTCCCAAGTATTGTGAGGGAGAAATCTGCAGAGGATGCAAGATTTCTTTCACAATGTTAACCATCTTAGATAAAGTAAAAGGCAAGCATTTCTCTCTCCATTTCAACGGTAAGACTGCATACTGCACCCTGAATATTGTTAGCTCACATTTGCAGAGGCAGATATATGTTGAAAAGGAAGAAAAAGATAATCAACAGAACTATGAACACTTGTGTTTTCCTGTAACAACATCTGGAGAGATGGTCTTAAAAAACATGCAATGTGTATACATATATATTTCATACAACAATCTGAGGAAATTATAAAATTTATTCTGAAACCAGAAGTCCCGGGAGTAAATTGTACTCTAAAACAGTTGTGGAGAAATTAGCCAACCATACTTCAGCTTCATGAAATTAATGATGTAGATTCAGGTTTGTTTCTTTTTTTTTTTCCCTCCTAAAGTGTTTAAGAACAATAAGATTTTCATTACTTTTCTCTTAGAAGGGATGAGAAGATATCTATAAAAATGTTCTAAAGTTTCCTAATCAAGATCAGAATTTGCTGTTAAATGGTAAGTAGTTTTAAAGAAGTAGAATAATGTTGGTATTAAATGCTATAACTACTGAAGACGATAAAATCATGATAGTCTAGTATGCTGCAGTAAATAGCCCTCAATTCTTAGTGGTTTAAAGCAAAACAAGGTTTATTCCTCACTCATATCATAGCCCATCCCAGGTCAGCTAGAGGCTCTGCTCTGTTTGAGATTTTAACTGATGGACTAACTGCTACCTGTAACATTGCTGGCTGCCATAATAGAGATAAAGGCAGAGTTCTGGACAATCTCCATAAGCAATTATATACTCCAGCCCAGCCGGGATAAACCTTACTTCCGCCCACAATTCATTGTGTACTATTCACAAGGGATGCTCTAAACACAAGTGAGTCAGGAAGCATAAATATCAGCAAGAGCGCCACCATTTCTTAAGTGCCAGTTCCAGGCTGTTTGTGGGAAGCCTTTACCTATGCTGGATAATTTTAATGCATACAATAAAGTGCTTGGGTAAATATTATTAAGGTTTTATCTAGTTTACTAAATGAACCTGGGATTCACAGAATTTAAGAAGTTTTTCAAAGCAAAAAATCCACTCCTGTCTTACAGTGGTCAACCTCCTTTCTTCTATATCACACTGTTAGTTAAGTAGCACATTAGGTCTCAAGTACTATTTAATTCTTGACTTTAAAAGCAACAGCAAAATATATGCTGCATGCACAGAGCCTTTCTGATTTGACTTTGTAATTTTATGTTACAAAATGTCTGTGAAGCAAATTAATAATATAGAGCTAAAAGATGGTTTTAATTATTTAAAGTAAAGAGAATAGCAGCCTTAACATAAAATAAAAGTGAATATCCTTTGTATTTATTAAGACTCAAAAATTTACTCCAAATAGTTTGTAGAGCTGCAGAGAATATAATGAATTGACATGATACACAGCATCAAGAGCCTATAGGAAAAATGGAGACAGAGCAAGAACATTTTGGCATAAATTATTCAATAGAAAGAGAAATATGCTGCTCCACCCTCTGAATTTCCTCTTTTGTCTTTCCTTTGCTTGGATAGTTCTCGTGGCCTTGGTGTTAACCTCAGAATTTAGTCCCATCTGGTCCCAACTATAAAGTGCTAGAGACCTCTGTTAAGCAGCATCTTCAAAATTGCCAAGTGTTCTAACTCCTTGATATTGAAAAACAGTAGACTGGAAAATTACAGGAGATTGGTTTCCATAGACCCTTGTTTACAACTGTAGCTGATAATTAGACAGTTCCAACTCACTCTGAGGCAAATGATTTCTCTGTAAACCTCCAGATCAAAAAAGCAAAACAAACTTCCAAATGAAAAAAATCTGTGCAGCAAATTTTAAATCCTATTTATTTTTTCTAAATTGCTGTGCTTTACAGAGGCAATCAGCCAGAGTACAAGTACAAAAACTTAAAATATTTTCTAGATTTAATATAAATATTATGAGCAGAAAAATTATTTAAATAGTAATAAAATAAAAAGGAATAACTATTTTTAAAAACCTGATAGTCAGTTAGTGCTTTTATCACACCAAATGCATTAAAATTTTTTGAAGTGAAGTCTTTTCATCATAATATACTAAATTAAATATCTGTTTCTTGTAGAATATGATTCTGCTAAACTAAATTAAAATCAAATCATGGGCAAAATCAATTTTACTTACAATAATCCCAGCCTACTGAGACTGTGGTCTAGTAATCATGATAAACGTCTCTCCTCCTCATATTTTTTCCCAGGTTTAGACTTTCCCAAAAGATATAATTTGTCAACCCTGCACATGTTGTTTATGTATTTCTTTAGAGTACTATGAAGGGAAACAAATGGCACATGTTTCAGCAATCCATTAGAAGAGTCAAAGGAAAAAAATATATGTTGTGTTTGTGTGTCTGTGTATTTGTATATAATCCCATGTGAAGAGACAGATACAGATTGATAGATAGATAGATATAAGTTGAAATGGAATCCAAATGAACTTGAGAGATTACTTGATTTAAGAGAGAATGATAAATATTTAAGCTGTCTTGGGGGAATTATGCTGACATTGGATCTTGGGATTACTTCTCACATAAAACTCAGAGGATTTGATATCTTGTCAGAAAACTGGACTGAAACATGCATACATGATGTTAATCATACCTTTGATTGTTCTTTTGTTGCAAGCCCACTGAATGGTGACAGATCAAATGAAAAGAAACACAAGCAAGTGTTCTCTCCACCCCACCCTCTATACCTAAGTTTTCTCAAAAGAGAACAAGAGTTTAGTGCATTTGAAACATAAAATGTTTTTTGTTTAATTTTTAAACAGTATGTGAAAACATGTAGTCACCTTTTGCTTAAAGATATAATTATTCTTTTACAAATTATATTCAGTTATCTAAGATTATATTCTCATTTCAGATATTGACTGAACTGCAACTCCAACATAACAGAGTTCAATAAAATTGATTTGGGAAGCTTCTTCATCATGTTGCATCCATGCCAGGAATTTGTGAGAGCTAAAATTTCCACTAAGTACCCCATACTAGTATGGTTTAGATGATTCCACTTTAATTTTTTTCTTTTTTTAGTTGTGAACTTCAAAAACTGATATAAGAGGTGTTCTCAATTAATGTGAGGGTTAAAGGTTGTTCCTTGCAGCATTTTGCAAATAGAAATGAAAAATTTTATGTTTAGCCTGTCAATTCAATGGAATGCTTGGCAGTCATTAAAAGTCATCATTATAAATTTCAGACCAGTCAGTTTTAACCCCAAGAGAGTATATTTCAACTTAAACCACATATACAAGTGATTTTTTTTTCATTTTTTTAAGTATGACTTATATAATGGGAATAAATACTTAGAAGTCTTAAGTGAAGCCTTTTATACAGAACAATCTTTATTTGCTGTACTATTTTCAGACTCTAGGGGTTCAGTATTTTCTTGCTGAAGGAATAACATATACGGTTAACATGAAATAAAACAAGTCACTTCTTAATCTTCCATATCAGCACACACCTAGTAAATGTTTTCTGTACATGACTAATTTCAGTCTGCCCAATTTTGCTGCAATTTGTTTGAGGTCATACATCATTTCCCTAATCAGACTGTAAAGATGTTCTTTGGTGAAGCTTGAATGTTGGATGTTCTTTGGTGAAGCTTGGGACATGGTACCCACAAAAGAAGACACCTTGGATATTGAATATTTAAGCTAAGGAGTTTGAAAAAAGCAGAAGCAGGACATTCACTTGGACCTTCCTCTACCCTTTTTCCTTGAAATAGGTCATAAGACCCTTCTGTGAGATATGCCCTCTCTACACCCAGAGGAAAGGAGCATCCTTATCTCTGAGCACAAAGGGACACTGAGAAGAATGAGACCAGCGGGTCCGGCTATATTTTTCCCAGTCTACTGCACTTACCTCATACTCCTGACCTATCACATTTTCCACAACTGCCTACTTGTCATCAAACCTAACATAAAAATTCTCAGGTCTGTTTCTTTGGGTCTTTCTTTCCTTACAAAGCCTCCTTTGTCACATGAGAGTTATATCAAATTTGTATGCTTTCTCCTGTTACTCTATCTTTATCTGTTTAATTTTTCAGATCCAGCCAGAGACCCTAAGATGGTGGAGAAAAGTTTTTCCTTTCCTATACTCTTTACTGTTATATTCAGAGTAGACATTACATGTCCATGTTAAAGGCATGGATCTATATTTTCAGTAGTATTATCTCCTATTAGTGCTGTTGAACTCTGTTCCTGAGAGTGATAAATGGCTAAGGCTTAGAAACAACCTAGGACTCTCACACCTGCAAAGATTATCATCTGCTTTTCTTCTTCTTTTTCCTTTCTTTTAGCCAAGAATTCCAGATAACAAGGCTCCTCTGTCCATGGGATTCTCCAGGCCAGAATACTGGAGTAGGTTGCCACTCCCTTCTTCAGGGGATCTTCCCGACCCATGGATAGAAGCCAGGCAGGTCTTCCACATTGCAGGCAGATTCTTTACTGTCTGAGCCACCAGGGAAGCCCTGGAAGCCACATATGTAATATCAGATATTTTATGAGTCATATTTTACAAGTGAAATGAAGTAAAACTGATTTTAATAATGTATTTATTTAACCAATGTATCCAAAATACCAAATTATCATCACTTCAACATGCAATCAGTATAAAATAACAAGATTTTTACAATGCGTGTGTGTGTTTACTGTTTTCAGAAATCTCTGTATTTTACCCTTCCAGTGCATCTCAACCTGACCAGACAAATTTCAATTGCTCAGATGCTATATGGGGCTCACAGCTAGCCAGTTGGGAGGCATAGCCTTTACTAACGTAAAAGATCATCTCATTTTCCAAGTATGCATCCCTGTAGTCATGCGATTTTTAACCATTTTTAAAAATAATTTAAAATAATAAAGGAAAGATCACCAGAGTTAAAAAAAAATAAAATAGCATTAAAACAAGTGTCTGAGTGTGTTAACTTCCCAGGCAAGGAATTGCCTGTCAGTGATGTGTGCTGTGTAGCTCCACTGATTCAGGGAAAGAAACCCAGGATTTTAAGTGCTGGACCCACTTAGTGGTACAAGAAACAGGGAGAGAGTTGGCTGGGGCTGGTGGTAGTTTCAAGCAAGTTATGCTAACTAAGGATAGAGAACCAGCTCCCTGGATTGAATTTCATTTGTTAAGTCATTGCACAATTTAAATGCAATAATCAGAAAAGTCTTCAGCTAGTTCCCATAAAGCTCTGGCATCTTTAGATCACTGAAAGTTCATAGTTCTTTACTAGTTTCTTTTGGTTAGAACCAGTTGTGGTAACAGAGCATCAGTTTTAATATCTCCTAGATGAATACTTTTATAAGCATCACACATTTATTTTACAATAGAATAATCCAAGGAAGCAGAGTAAACAAGCAAAATACCAAACAATGCTAATTATTTTCTAATTATATAGAACACTGTCACAAAAATAAAATGAATAAAACCTTTATCTTTAATAAACATTACTTCATTTAAATTTTCTTTAAAATATCCCTCAGCGGTCAGGTAAGAGATATGCTAAAATATGATTTTTATATAAGGTTTATTCTTTAAAAGCTTATTTTTCCCAAAAAACAGTTACCAACAGAATTTAGTTTTGTATGCCACAGGGAAGGGTGTTATGCTAAAAGCTGGATATACAAAAGTGCCCGAAATGAGGTCTCTACCGAGGTATAGGAGGAAAGAGAACTAATATTTATTGTGTTTAGAAAATTAGCAGTTACATATTTCTTACATTTAACGAAAATACCTTTAATCTTTGGATATTATTATCTCCACTTTACACAGGGGGAAATTGAAATTCAGAAAAATTAAATAGCCTGTCCCTGTTTTTACAAGTTTAAGCAGCAAAGTCAGCATTAGAGCAGGTGTGTTTGATTCCAAACCTCAAACTCATTTCTGAACAGCATGCTGCTTACAGTTCAGAATCATCTAGAAAAAATCATGAGTAGGAGAACTAAAAGAAAAATAAGCTTCTTTCAAATATTTACTGAAGTACTACATTTAATTCAACAGCTCTGCATGTAAAAACACAAAACGCAACTATTTTAAATTATCCCAACATACGAAAATATGAAGTAAGGACTAATCCTATCAGAATATGTTCATGTCTTTACTTTCCTGACATCGCCAAATAAGTGTACCCATAATAGTAAATCTTTGAGTTTAAAATTTTGATCCTATCTAATCAGAAAAGTCTCTAAACAAAGTTTGATTGCGCACTGTTAAAAAGAAGACAGCAGACCCAAAATGGAGTCGCTTATGTAAGCCCCACAGCACCAAACCAAGACTCACAGTGTCGGCTCTCCAAGAAACAGAATCTTAAACCAGTGAATCAGGAGTCACCCAGTCAGATCAGCACTAGTGAGATAATCATCCTGATAGATCCCTGTCATTCCCTAACTGAAAACACCTTGTGATAAGCAAGCCCCTCTTTTATCTACTACAACTTCCTTGTTCCTGACACAGAGGTCTGTGGAGCTTCTTGAGCTCACTGCTTTCTTGCTGCCTCTGGAGGTCTCTCTGGATCCTGACTCTGAAGATTTGCTTTATGAGTTTTCACACTTTATTTGAGCATTTCTTTTTTCAGACTTGTTCCGACTTCAGAATCAGTCTGGATCTGGGGTCAGACTGGGTCTGACTGAAACTGAACAGGATCCAGTGTGGAGCCTCAGGTGAGTAAAATGTTATTTTAAAGCTGAACAATCAGGTTAATTTTACCAAAGATAGTCTTGAATTACAGTGCCTTCAGAGGAGAATTTTTAACTACGTAAGCTTTTGCCCTTACCAAGTATCCTAGAGAGAAAGGGGTCTCAGCCAAGCATTTACCACAAAGGGTAGGAGGAAAATGACTTTTCCTCTTTTGCAGGTGGCCACAATGAGACCTACTCCTTCATCCAGCTCATTCAGAGCCTGCAGACACAGGATCCTGGGAAAAGTGGCAGACACCAGCAAAGGGAAAAATTCTTACCAGAGTCAGCTCTCCCAGATCTCTACTGTAGTGCCTGATTGAGAGACAGAGGTACAATTTCATGTTGTCCCTTCCTTTCCAAATTCAGATTGGCAGGCAAAAAAAAGTTGTAAGAATTCAATCTTTGAATTGGGACTTGTGAATTTGCTTTCAGGTACCCATTTCTTGTAGATCCTTTCCAACCCAGGGACAGCTAGTGCCTTCTTGTTCATCTTGTTATTGCGTCCTGAGAATTCATGTTGGATGGGCACCCCCCAAATATGGCTGTACAGAAATGTGGGCACACTTCATTTGCAGCTTGGGTCCTAATGTTGCTGCCAGCTCTGAGGGAACTGCTTTCTTGTTTATCTTTGGGAGTGACTCTGAAACTTGGGAGCAGAGTATCCTTTGCATCTTTTCTGGGGACTCCTTTTACTTCCAAGGTGTTGCTCATTATTGCTAGGAATATTTATTTCTCCCAACTAAAACCAGACTAGATATGTTAAAGGATTTTCATTTTAAATTAGCTCTGTGGTCAGAAGTTGACAAAATGGGCAGCTGATTTTCAGAGCCTGAAGGCCTCCTCCCCTAAATGAAAATGAAACCATTCAGTTCAGTTCAGTTCAGTTCAGTTCAGTCGCTCAGTCATGTCTGACTCTTTGCCACCCCATGAATTGCAGCACGCCAGACCTCCCTGTCCATCACAAACTCCTGGAGTTTACTCAAACTCATGCCCATCGAGTCGGTGATGCCATCCAGCCATCTCGTCCTCTGTCATCCCCTTCTCCTCCTACCCCCAAGCCCTCCCAGCATCAGGGTCTTTTCCAATGAGTCAACTCTTCGCATGAGGTGGCCAAAGTACTGGAGTTTCAGCTTCAGCAACAGTCCT